>NW_028315293.1:300000-585000 GCF_046866305.1 Octopus bimaculoides
ACAACCGTTTTCAGAATACACAAACTGACAAAGTTTGGCAAATAACCATGAAAAAACAACAAAACTTGAAAATGCTTATTTGGTGATTTCCAGTCGATTTTAGACACTTTTAGGTAGTTTTCATTTTTGCAAAACCACTGTTCGTTTTGAAGTCTAGATGGTTAATATAAGCTAGATGGGTGTTGAAAACATTATATTTATCAAAGCGTTCATCGAAGTCACAACCGTTTTCAGAATACACAAACTCACAAAGTTTGGCAAATAACCATGAAAAAACAACAAAACTTGAAAATGCTTATTTCGTGATTTCCAGTCGATTTTAGACACTTTAAGGTAGTTTTCATTTTTGCAAAACCACTGTTCGTTTTGAAGTCTAGATGGTTAATATAAGCTAGATGGGTTGTTGAAAACATTATATTTATCAAAGCGTTCATCGAAGTCACAACAGTTTTCAGAATACACTAACTCGAAAATTTGGCAAATAACCATGAAAAAACAACAAAACTTGAAAATGCTTATTTGGTGATTTCCAGTCGATTTTAGACACTTTTAGGTAGTTTTCATTTTTGCAAAACCACTGATCGTTTTGAAGTCTAGATGGTTAATAGCTAGATGGGTGTTGAAAACATTATATTTATCAAAGCGTTCATCGAAGTCACAACCGTTTTCAGAATACACAAACTCACAAAGTTTGGCAAATAACCATGAAAAAACAACAAAACTTGAAAATGCTTATTTGGTGATTTCCAGTCGATTTTAGACACTTTTAGGTAGTTTTCATTTTTGCTAAACCACTGATCGTTTTGAAGTCTAGATGGTTAATATAAGCTAGATGGGTGTTGAAAACATTATATTTATCAAAGCGTTCATCGAAGTCACAACCGTTTTCAGAATACACAAACTCACAAAGTTTGGCAAATAACCATGAAAAAACAACAAAACTTGAAAATGCTTATTTCGTGATTTCCAGTCGATTTTAGACACTTTTAGGTAGTTTTCATTTTTGCAAAACCACTGTTCGTTTTGAAGTCTAGATGGTTAATATAAGCTAGATGTGTTGTTGAAAACATTATATTTATCAAAGCGTTCATCGAAGTCACAACCGTTTTCAGAATACACTAACTCGAAAAATTTGGCAAATAACCATGAAAAAACACCAAACTTGAAAATGCTTATTTGGTGATTTCCAGTCGATTTTAGACACTTTTAGGTAGTTTTCATTTTTGCAAAACCACTGATCGTTTTGAAGTCTAGATGGTTAATATAAGCTAGATGGGTGTTGAAAACATTATATTTATCAAAGCGTTCATCGAAGTCACAACCGTTTTCAGAATACACTAACTCGAAAAATTTGGCAAATAACCATGAAAAAACAACAAAACTTGAAAATGCTTATTTCGTGATTTCCAGTCGATTATAGACACTTTTAGGTAGTTTTCATTTTTGCAAAACCACTGTTCGTTTTGAAGTCTAGATGGTTAATATAAGCTAGATGGGTGTTGAAAACATTATATTTATCAAAGCGTTCATCGAAGTCACAACCGTTTTCAGAATACACAAACTCACAAAGTTTGGCAAATAACCATGAAAAAACAACAAAACTTGAAAATGCTTATTTCGTGATTTCCAGTCGATTTTAGACACTTTTAGGTAGTTTTCATTTTTGCAAAACCACTGTTCGTTTTGAAGTCTAGATGGTTAATATAAGCTAGATGGGTGTTGAAAACATTATATTTATCAAAGCGTTCATCGAAGTCACAACCGTTTTCAGAATACACAAACTGACAAAGTTTGGCAAATAACCATGAAAAAACAACAAAACTTGAAAATGCTTATTTGGTGATTTCCAGTCGATTTTAGACACTTTTAGGTAGTTTTCATTTTTGCAAAACCACTGTTCGTTTTGAAGTCTAGATGGTTAATATAAGCTAGATGGGTGTTGAAAACATTATATTTATCAAAGCGTTCATCGAAGTCACAACCGTTTTCAGAATACACAAACTCACAAAGTTTGGCAAATAACCATGAAAAAACAACAAAACTTGAAAATGCTTATTTCGTGATTTCCAGTCGATTTTAGACACTTTAAGGTAGTTTTCATTTTTGCAAAACCACTGTTCGTTTTGAAGTCTAGATGGTTAATATAAGCTAGATGGGTTGTTGAAAACATTATATTTATCAAAGCGTTCATCGAAGTCACAACCGTTTTCAGAATACACTAACTCGAAAATTTGGCAAATAACCATGAAAAAACAACAAAACTTGAAAATGCTTATTTGGTGATTTCCAGTCGATTTTAGACACTTTTAGGTAGTTTTCATTTTTGCAAAACCACTGATCGTTTTGAAGTCTAGATGGTTAATAGCTAGATGGGTGTTGAAAACATTATATTTATCAAAGCGTTCATCGAAGTCACAACCGTTTTCAGAATACACAAACTCACAAAGTTTGGCAAATAACCATGAAAAAACAACAAAACTTGAAAATGCTTATTTGGTGATTTCCAGTCGATTTTAGACACTTTTAGGTAGTTTTCATTTTTGCTAAACCACTGATCGTTTTGAAGTCTAGATGGTTAATATAAGCTAGATGGGTGTTGAAAACATTATATTTATCAAAGCGTTCATCGAAGTCACAACCGTTTTCAGAATACACAAACTCACAAAGTTTGGCAAATAACCATGAAAAAACAACAAAACTTGAAAATGCTTATTTCGTGATTTCCAGTCGATTTTAGACACTTTTAGGTAGTTTTCATTTTTGCAAAACCACTGTTCGTTTTGAAGTCTAGATGGTTAATATAAGCTAGATGTGTTGTTGAAAACATTATATTTATCAAAGCGTTCATCGAAGTCACAACCGTTTTCAGAATACACTAACTCGAAAAATTTGGCAAATAACCATGAAAAAACACCAAACTTGAAAATGCTTATTTGGTGATTTCCAGTCGATTTTAGACACTTTTAGGTAGTTTTCATTTTTGCAAAACCACTGATCGTTTTGAAGTCTAGATGGTTAATATAAGCTAGATGGGTGTTGAAAACATTATATTTATCAAAGCGTTCATCGAAGTCACAACCGTTTTCAGAATACACTAACTCGAAAAATTTGGCAAATAACCATGAAAAAACAACAAAACTTGAAAATGCTTATTTCGTGATTTCCAGTCGATTATAGACACTTTTAGGTAGTTTTCATTTTTGCAAAACCACTGTTCGTTTTGAAGTCTAGATGGTTAATATAAGCTAGATGGGTGTTGAAAACATTATATTTATCAAAGCGTTCATCGAAGTCACAACCGTTTTCAGAATACACAAACTCACAAAGTTTGGCAAATAACCATGAAAAAACAACAAAACTTGAAAATGCTTATTTCGTGATTTCCAGTCGATTTTAGACACTTTTAGGTAGTTTTCATTTTTGCAAAACCACTGTTCGTTTTGAAGTCTAGATGGTTAATATAAGCTAGATGGGTGTTGAAAACATTATATTTATCAAAGCGTTCATCGAAGTCACAACCGTTTTCAGAATACACTAACTCGAAAAATTTGGCAAATAACCATGAAAAAACAACAAAACTTGAAAATGCTTATTTCGTGATTTCCAGTCGATTTTAGACACTTTTAGGTAGTTTTCATTTTTGCAAAACCACTGATCGTTTTGAAGTCTAGATGGTTAATATAAGCTAGATGGGCATTGAAAACATTATATTTATCAAAGCGTTCATCGAAGTCACAACCGTTTTCAGAATACACAAACTCACAAAATTTGGCAAATAACCATGAAAAAGCAAGAAAACTTGAAAATGCTTATTTCGTGATTTGCAGTCGATTTTAGACACTTTTAGGTAGTTTTCATTTTTGCAAAACCACTATTCGTTTTGAAGTCTAGATGGTTAATATAAGCTAGATGGGCATTGAAAACATTATATTTATCAAAGCGTTCATCGAAGTCACAACCGTTTTCAGAATACACAAACTCACAAAATTTGGCAAATAACCATGAAAAAGCAAGAAAACTTGAAAATGCTTATTTCGTGATTTCCAGTCGATTTTAGACACTTTTAGGTAGTTTTCATTTTTGCAAAACCACTGATCGTTTTGAAGTCTAGATGGTTAATATAAGCTAGATGGGTGTTGAAAACATTATATTTATCAAAGCGTTCATCGAAGTCACAACCGTTTTCAGAATACACAAACTCACAAAGTTTGGCAAATAACCATGAAAAAACAACAAAACTTGAAAATGCTTATTTCGTGATTTCCAGTCGATTTTAGACACTTTTAGGTAGTTTTCATTTTTGCAAAACCACTGTTCGTTTTGAAGTCTAGATGGTTAATATAAGCTAGATGGGTGTTGAAAACATTATATTTATCAAAGCGTTCATCGAAGTCACAACCGTTTTCAGAAAACACAAACTCACAAAATTTGGCAAATAACCATGAAAAAACAACAAAACTTGAAAATGCTTATTTCGTGATTTCCAGTCGATTTTAGACACTTTTAGGTAGTTTTCATTTTTGCAAAACCACTGTTCGTTTTGAAGTCTAGATAGTTAATATAAGCTAGATGGGTGTTGAAAACATTATATTTATCAAAGCGTTCATCGAAGTCACAACCGTTTTCAGAATACACAAACTCACAAAATTTGGCAAATAACCATGAAAAAACAACAAAACTTGAAAATGCTTATTTGGTGATTTACAGTCGATTTTAGACACTTTTAGGTAGTTTTCATTTTTGCAAAACCACTGTTCGTTTTGAAGTCTAGATGGTTAATATAAGCTAGATGGGCATTGAAAACATTATATTTATCAAAGCGTTCATCGAAGTCACAACCGTTTTCAGAATACACTAACTCGAAAAATTTGGCAAATAACCATGAAAAGACAACAAAACTTGAAAATGCTTATTTCGTGATTTCCAGTCGATTTTAGACACTTTTAGGTAGTTTTCATTATTGCAAAACCACTGATCGTTTTGAAGTCTAGATGGTTAATATAAGCTAGATGGGCATTGAAAACATTATATTTATCAAAGCGTTCATCGAAGTCACAACCGTTTTCAGAATACACAAACTCACAAAATTTGGCAAATAACCATGAAAAAGCAAGAAAACTTGAAAATGCTTATTTCGTGATTTGCAGTCGATTTTAGACACTTTTAGGTAGTTTTCATTTTTGCAAAACCACTGATCGTTTTGAAGTCTAGATGGTTAATATAAGCTAGATGGGTGTTGAAAACATTATATTTATCAAAGCGTTCATCGAAGTCACAACCGTTTTCAGAATACACAAACTCACAAAGTTTGGCAAATAACCATGAAAAAACAACAAAACTTGAAAATGCTTATTTCGTGATTTCCAGTCGATTTTAGACACTTTTAGGTAGTTTTCATTTTTGCAAAACCACTGTTCGTTTTGAAGTCTAGATGGTTAATATAAGCTAGATGGGTGTTGAAAACATTATATTTATCAAAGCGTTCATCGAAGTCACAACCGTTTTCAGAATACACAAACTGACAAAGTTTGGCAAATAACCATGAAAAAACAACAAAACTTGAAAATGCTTATTTGGTGATTTCCAGTCGATTTTAGACACTTTTAGGTAGTTTTCATTTTTGCAAAACCACTGTTCGTTTTGAAGTCTAGATGGTTAATATAAGCTAGATGGGTGTTGAAAACATTATATTTATCAAAGCGTTCATCGAAGTCACAACCGTTTTCAGAATACACAAACTCACAAAGTTTGGCAAATAACCATGAAAAAACAACAAAACTTGAAAATGCTTATTTCGTGATTTCCAGTCGATTTTAGACACTTTAAGGTAGTTTTCATTTTTGCAAAACCACTGTTCGTTTTGAAGTCTAGATGGTTAATATAAGCTAGATGGGTTGTTGAAAACATTATATTTATCAAAGCGTTCATCGAAGTCACAACCGTTTTCAGAATACACTAACTCGAAAATTTGGCAAATAACCATGAAAAAACAACAAAACTTGAAAATGCTTATTTGGTGATTTCCAGTCGATTTTAGACACTTTTAGGTAGTTTTCATTTTTGCAAAACCACTGATCGTTTTGAAGTCTAGATGGTTAATAGCTAGATGGGTGTTGAAAACATTATATTTATCAAAGCGTTCATCGAAGTCACAACCGTTTTCAGAATACACAAACTCACAAAGTTTGGCAAATAACCATGAAAAAACAACAAAACTTGAAAATGCTTATTTGGTGATTTCCAGTCGATTTTAGACACTTTTAGGTAGTTTTCATTTTTGCTAAACCACTGATCGTTTTGAAGTCTAGATGGTTAATATAAGCTAGATGGGTGTTGAAAACATTATATTTATCAAAGCGTTCATCGAAGTCACAACCGTTTTCAGAATACACAAACTCACAAAGTTTGGCAAATAACCATGAAAAAACAACAAAACTTGAAAATGCTTATTTCGTGATTTCCAGTCGATTTTAGACACTTTTAGGTAGTTTTCATTTTTGCAAAACCACTGTTCGTTTTGAAGTCTAGATGGTTAATATAAGCTAGATGTGTTGTTGAAAACATTATATTTATCAAAGCGTTCATCGAAGTCACAACCGTTTTCAGAATACACTAACTCGAAAAATTTGGCAAATAACCATGAAAAAACACCAAACTTGAAAATGCTTATTTGGTGATTTCCAGTCGATTTTAGACACTTTTAGGTAGTTTTCATTATTGCAAAACCACTGATCGTTTTGAAGTCTAGATGGTTAATATAAGCTAGATGGGCATTGAAAACATTATATTTATCAAAGCGTTCATCGAAGTCACAACCGTTTTCAGAATACACAAACTCACAAAATTTGGCAAATAACCATGAAAAAGCAAGAAAACTTGAAAATGCTTATTTCGTGATTTGCAGTCGATTTTAGACACTTTTAGGTAGTTTTCATTTTTGCAAAACCACTGATCGTTTTGAAGTCTAGATGGTTAATATAAGCTAGATGGGTGTTGAAAACATTATATTTATCAAAGCGTTCATCGAAGTCACAACCGTTTTCAGAATACACAAACTCACAAAGTTTGGCAAATAACCATGAAAAAACAACAAAACTTGAAAATGCTTATTTCGTGATTTCCAGTCGATTTTAGACACTTTTAGGTAGTTTTCATTTTTGCAAAACCACTGTTCGTTTTGAAGTCTAGATGGTTAATATAAGCTAGATGGGTGTTGAAAACATTATATTTATCAAAGCGTTCATCGAAGTCACAACCGTTTTCAGAATACACAAACTGACAAAGTTTGGCAAATAACCATGAAAAAACAACAAAACTTGAAAATGCTTATTTGGTGATTTCCAGTCGATTTTAGACACTTTTAGGTAGTTTTCATTTTTGCAAAACCACTGTTCGTTTTGAAGTCTAGATGGTTAATATAAGCTAGATGGGTGTTGAAAACATTATATTTATCAAAGCGTTCATCGAAGTCACAACCGTTTTCAGAATACACAAACTCACAAAGTTTGGCAAATAACCATGAAAAAACAACAAAACTTGAAAATGCTTATTTCGTGATTTCCAGTCGATTTTAGACACTTTAAGGTAGTTTTCATTTTTGCAAAACCACTGTTCGTTTTGAAGTCTAGATGGTTAATATAAGCTAGATGGGTTGTTGAAAACATTATATTTATCAAAGCGTTCATCGAAGTCACAACCGTTTTCAGAATACACTAACTCGAAAATTTGGCAAATAACCATGAAAAAACAACAAAACTTGAAAATGCTTATTTGGTGATTTCCAGTCGATTTTAGACACTTTTAGGTAGTTTTCATTTTTGCAAAACCACTGATCGTTTTGAAGTCTAGATGGTTAATAGCTAGATGGGTGTTGAAAACATTATATTTATCAAAGCGTTCATCGAAGTCACAACCGTTTTCAGAATACACAAACTCACAAAGTTTGGCAAATAACCATGAAAAAACAACAAAACTTGAAAATGCTTATTTGGTGATTTCCAGTCGATTTTAGACACTTTTAGGTAGTTTTCATTTTTGCTAAACCACTGATCGTTTTGAAGTCTAGATGGTTAATATAAGCTAGATGGGTGTTGAAAACATTATATTTATCAAAGCGTTCATCGAAGTCACAACCGTTTTCAGAATACACAAACTCACAAAGTTTGGCAAATAACCATGAAAAAACAACAAAACTTGAAAATGCTTATTTCGTGATTTCCAGTCGATTTTAGACACTTTTAGGTAGTTTTCATTTTTGCAAAACCACTGTTCGTTTTGAAGTCTAGATGGTTAATATAAGCTAGATGTGTTGTTGAAAACATTATATTTATCAAAGCGTTCATCGAAGTCACAACCGTTTTCAGAATACACTAACTCGAAAAATTTGGCAAATAACCATGAAAAAACACCAAACTTGAAAATGCTTATTTGGTGATTTCCAGTCGATTTTAGACACTTTTAGGTAGTTTTCATTTTTGCAAAACCACTGATCGTTTTGAAGTCTAGATGGTTAATATAAGCTAGATGGGTGTTGAAAACATTATATTTATCAAAGCGTTCATCGAAGTCACAACCGTTTTCAGAATACACTAACTCGAAAAATTTGGCAAATAACCATGAAAAAACAACAAAACTTGAAAATGCTTATTTCGTGATTTCCAGTCGATTATAGACACTTTTAGGTAGTTTTCATTTTTGCAAAACCACTGTTCGTTTTGAAGTCTAGATGGTTAATATAAGCTAGATGGGTGTTGATAACATTATATTTATCAAAGCGTTCATCGAAGTCACAACCGTTTTCAGAATACACAAACTCACAAAGTTTGGCAAATAACCATGAAAAAACAACAAAACTTGAAAATGCTTATTTCGTGATTTCCAGTCGATTTTAGACACTTTTAGGTAGTTTTCATTTTTGCAAAACCACTGTTCGTTTTGAAGTCTAGATGGTTAATATAAGCTAGATGGGTGTTGAAAACATTATATTTATCAAAGCGTTCATCGAAGTCACAACCGTTTTCAGAATACACTAACTCGAAAAATTTGGCAAATAACCATGAAAAAACAACAAAACTTGAAAATGCTTATTTCGTGATTTCCAGTCGATTTTAGACACTTTTAGGTAGTTTTCATTTTTGCAAAACCACTGATCGTTTTGAAGTCTAGATGGTTAATATAAGCTAGATGGGTGTTGAAAACATTATATTTATCAAAGCGTTCATCGAAGTCACAACCGTTTTCAGAATACACAAACTCACAAAGTTTGGCAAATAACCATGAAAAAACAACAAAACTTGAAAATGCTTATTTCGTGATTTCCAGTCGATTTTAGACACTTTTAGGTAGTTTTCATTTTTGCAAAACCACTGTTCGTTTTGAAGTCTAGATGGTTAATATAAGCTAGATGGGTGTTGAAAACATTATATTTATCAAAGCGTTCATCGAAGTCACAACCGTTTTCAGAATACACAAACTGACAAAGTTTGGCAAATAACCATGAAAAAACAACAAAACTTGAAAATGCTTATTTGGTGATTTCCAGTCGATTTTAGACACTTTTAGGTAGTTTTCATTTTTGCAAAACCACTGTTCGTTTTGAAGTCTAGATGGTTAATATAAGCTAGATGGGTGTTGAAAACATGATATTTATCAAAGCGTTCATCGAAGTCACAACCGTTTTCAGAATACACAAACTCACAAAGTTTGGCAAATAACCATGAAAAAACAACAAAACTTGAAAATGCTTATTTCTTGATTTCCAGTCGATTTTAGACACTTTAAGTTAGTTTTCATTTTTGCAAAACCACTGTTCGTTTTGAAGTCTAGATGGTTAATATAAGCTAGATGGGTTGTTGAAAACATTATATTTATCAAAGCGTTCATCGAAGTCACAACCGTTTTCAGAATACACTAACTCGAAAATTTGGCAAATAACCATGAAAAAACAACAAAACTTGAAAATGCTTATTTGGTGATTTCCAGTCGATTTTAGACACTTTTAGGTAGTTTTCATTTTTGCAAAACCACTGATCGTTTTGAAGTCTAGATGGTTAATAGCTAGATGGGTGTTGAAAACATTATATTTATCAAAGCGTTCATCGAAGTCACAACCGTTTTCAGAATACACAAACTCACAAAGTTTGGCAAATAACCATGAAAAAACAACAAAACTTGAAAATGCTTATTTGGTGATTTCCAGTCGATTTTAGACACTTTTAGGTAGTTTTCATTTTTGCTAAACCACTGATCGTTTTGAAGTCTAGATGGTTAATATAAGCTAGATGGGTGTTGAAAACATTATATTTATCAAAGCGTTCATCGAAGTCACAACCGTTTTCAGAATACACAAACTCACAAAGTTTGGCAAATAACCATGAAAAAACAACAAAACTTGAAAATGCTTATTTCGTGATTTCCAGTCGATTTTAGACACTTTTAGGTAGTTTTCATTTTTGCAAAACCACTGTTCGTTTTGAAGTCTAGATGGTTAATATAAGCTAGATGTGTTGTTGAAAACATTATATTTATCAAAGCGTTCATCGAAGTCACAACCGTTTTCAGAATACACTAACTCGAAAAATTTGGCAAATAACCATGAAAAAACACCAAACTTGAAAATGCTTATTTGGTGATTTCCAGTCGATTTTAGACACTTTTAGGTAGTTTTCATTTTTGCAAAACCACTGATCGTTTTGAAGTCTAGATGGTTAATATAAGCTAGATGGGTGTTGAAAACATTATATTTATCAAAGCGTTCATCGAAGTCACAACCGTTTTCAGAATACACTAACTCGAAAAATTTGGCAAATAACCATGAAAAAACAACAAAACTTGAAAATGCTTATTTCGTGATTTCCAGTCGATTATAGACACTTTTAGGTAGTTTTCATTTTTGCAAAACCACTGTTCGTTTTGAAGTCTAGATGGTTAATATAAGCTAGATGGGTGTTGAAAACATTATATTTATCAAAGCGTTCATCGAAGTCACAACCGTTTTCAGAAAACACAAACTCACAAAGTTTGGCAAATAACCATGAAAAAACAACAAAACTTGAAAATGCTTATTTGGTGATTTCCAGTCGATTTTAGACACTTTTAGGTAGTTTTCATTTTTGCTAAACCACTGATCGTTTTGAAGTCTAGATGGTTAATATAAGCTAGATGGGTGTTGAAAACATTATATTTATCAAAGCGTTCATCGAAGTCACAACCGTTTTCAGAATACACAAACTCACAAAGTTTGGCAAATAACCATGAAAAAACAACAAAACTTGAAAATGCTTATTTCGTGATTTCCAGTCGATTTTAGACACTTTTAGGTAGTTTTCATTTTTGCAAAACCACTGTTCGTTTTGAAGTCTAGATGGTTAATATAAGCTAGATGTGTTGTTGAAAACATTATATTTATCAAAGCGTTCATCGATGTCACAACCGTTTTCAGAATACACTAACTCGAAAAATTTGGCAAATAACCATGAAAAAACACCAAACTTGAAAATGCTTATTTGGTGATTTCCAGTCGATTTTAGACACTTTTAGGTAGTTTTCATTTTTGCAAAACCACTGATCGTTTTGAAGTCTAGATGGTTAATATAAGCTAGATGGGTGTTGAAAACATTATATTTATCAAAGCGTTCATCGAAGTCACAACCGTTTTCAGAAAACACAAACTCACAAAGTTTGGCAAATAACCATGAAAAAACAACAAAACTTGAAAATGCTTATTTCGTGATTTCCAGTCGATTTTAGACACTTTTAGGTAGTTTTCATTTTTGCAAAACCACTGTTCGTTTTGAAGTCTAGATGGTTAATATAAGCTAGATGGGTGTTGAAAACATTATATTTATCAAAGCGTTCATCGAAGTCACAACCGTTTTCAGAATACACTAACTCGAAAAATTTGGCAAATAACCATGAAAAAACAACAAAACTTGAAAATGCTTATTTCGTGATTTCCAGTCGATTTTAGACACTTTTAGGTAGTTTTCATTTTTGCAAAACCACTGATCGTTTTGAAGTCTAGATGGTTAATATAAGCTAGATGGGCATTGAAAACATTATATTTATCAAAGCGTTCATCGAAGTCACAACCGTTTTCAGAATACACAAACTCACAAAATTTGGCAAATAACCATGAAAAAGCAAGAAAACTTGAAAATGCTTATTTCGTGATTTGCAGTCGATTTTAGACACTTTTAGGTAGTTTTCATTTTTGCAAAACCACTATTCGTTTTGAAGTCTAGATGGTTAATATAAGCTAGATGGGCATTGAAAACATTATATTTATCAAAGCGTTCATCGAAGTCACAACCGTTTTCAGAATACACAAACTCACAAAATTTGGCAAATAACCATGAAAAAGCAAGAAAACTTGAAAATGCTTATTTCGTGATTTCCAGTCGATTTTAGACACTTTTAGGTAGTTTTCATTTTTGCAAAACCACTGATCGTTTTGAAGTCTAGATGGTTAATATAAGCTAGATGGGTGTTGAAAACATTATATTTATCAAAGCGTTCATCGAAGTCACAACCGTTTTCAGAATACACAAACTCACAAAGTTTGGCAAATAACCATGAAAAAACAACAAAACTTGAAAATGCTTATTTCGTGATTTCCAGTCGATTTTAGACAATTTTAGGTAGTTTTCATTTTTGCAAAACCACTGTTCGTTTTGAAGTCTAGATGGTTAATATAAGCTAGATGGGTGTTGAAAACATTATATTTATCAAAGCGTTCATCGAAGTCACAACCGTTTTCAGAATACACTAACTCGAAAAATTTGGCAAATAACCATGAAAAAACAACAAAACTTGAAAATGCTTATTTCGTGATTTCCAGTCGATTTTAGACACTTTTAGGTAGTTTTCATTATTGCAAAACCACTGATCGTTTTGAAGTCTAGATGGTTAATATAAGCTAGATGGGCATTGAAAACATTATATTTATCAAAGCGTTCATCGAAGTCACAACCGTTTTCAGAATACACAAACTCACAAAATTTGGCAAATAACCATGAAAAAGCAAGAAAACTTGAAAATGCTTATTTCGTGATTTGCAGTCGATTTTAGACACTTTTAGGTAGTTTTCATTTTTGCAAAACCACTATTCGTTTTGAAGTCTAGATGGTTAATATAAGCTAGATGGGTGTTGAAAACATTATATTTATCAAAGCGTTCATCGAAGTCACAACCGTTTTTAGAATACACAAACTCACAAAATTTGGCAAATAACCATGAAAAAACAACAAAACTTGAAAATGCTTATTTCGTGATTTCCAGTCGATTTTAGACACTTTTAGGTAGTTTTCATTTTTGCAAAACCACTGATCGTTTTGAAGTCTAGATGGTTAATATAAGCTAGATGGGTGTTGAAAACATTATATTTATCAAAGCGTTCATCGAAGTCACAACCGTTTTCAGAATACACAAACTCACAAAATTTGGCAAATAACCATGAAAAAACAACAAAACTTGAAAATGCTTATTTCGTGATTTCCAGTCGATTTTAGACACTTTTAGGTAGTTTTCATTTTTGCAAAACCACTGTTCGTTTTGAAGTCTAGATGGTTAATATAAGCTAGATGGGTGTTGAAAACATTATATTTATCAAAGCGTTCATCGAAGTCACAACCGTTTTCAGAAAACACAAACTCACAAAATTTGGCAAATAACCATGAAAAAACAACAAAACTTGAAAATGCTTATTTGGTGATTTCCAGTCGATTTTAGACACTTTTAGGTAGTTTTCATTTTTACAAAACCACTGATCGTTTTGAAGTCTAGATGGTTAATATAAGCTAGATGGGTGTTGAAAACATTATATTTATCAAAGCGTTCATCGAAGTCACAACCGTTTTCAGAATACACTAACTCACAAAGTTTGGCAAATAACCATGAAAAGACAACAAAACTTGAAAATGCTTATTTCGTGATTTCCAGTCGATTTTATACACTTTTAGGTAGTTTTCATTTTTGCAAAACCACTGTTCGTTTTGAAGTCTAGATGGTTAATATAAGCTAGATGGGTGTTGAAAACATTATATTTATCAAAGCGTTCATCGAAGTCACAACCGTTTTCAGAATACACTAACTCACAAAATTTGGCAAATAACCATGAAAAAACAACAAAACTTGAAAATGCTTATTTCGTGATTTAAAGTCGATTTTAGACACTTTTAGGTAGTTTTCATTTTTGCAAAACCACTGTTCGTTTTGAAGTCTAGATGGTTAATATAAGCTAGATGGGTGTTGAAAACATTATATTTATCAAAGCGTTCATCGAAGTCACAACCGTTTTCAGAATACACAAACTCACAAAATTTGGCAAATAACCATGAAAAAACAACAAAACTTGAAAATGCTTATTTCGTGATTTCCAGTCGATTTTAGACACTTTTAGGTAGTTTTCGTTTTTGCAAAACCACTGTTCGTTTTGAAGTCTAGATGGTTAATATAAGCTAGATGGGTGTTGAAAACATTATATTTATCAAAGCGTTCATCGAAGTCACAACCGTTTTCAGAATACACTAACTCGAAAAATTTGGCAAATAACCATGAAAAAACAACAAAACTTGAAAATGCTTATTTCGTGATTTCCAGTCGATTTTAGACACTTTTAGGTAGTTTTCATTTTTGCAAAACCACTGATCGTTTTGAAGTCTAGATGGTTAATATAAGCTAGATGGGCATTGAAAACATTATATTTATCAAAGCGTTCATCGAAGTCACAACCGTTTTCAGAATACACAAACTCACAAAATTTGGCAAATAACCATGAAAAAGCAAGAAAACTTGAAAATGCTTATTTCTTGATTTGCAGTCGATTTTAGACACTTTTAGGTAGTTTTCATTTTTGCAAAACCACTATTCGTTTTGAAGTCTAGATGGTTAATATAAGCTAGATGGGCATTGAAAACATTATATTTATCAAAGCGTTCATCGAAGTCACAACCGTTTTCAGAATACACAAACTCACAAAATTTGGCAAATAACCATGAAAAAGCAAGAAAACTTGAAAATGCTTATTTCGTGATTTCCAGTCGATTTTAGACACTTTTAGGTAGTTTTCATTTTTGCAAAACCACTGATCGTTTTGAAGTCTAGATGGTTAATATAAGCTAGATGGGTGTTGAAAACATTATATTTATCAAAGCGTTCATCGAAGTCACAACCGTTTTCAGAATACACAAACTCACAAAGTTTGGCAAATAACCATGAAAAAACAACAAAACTTGAAAATGCTTATTTCGTGATTTCCAGTCGATTTTAGACACTTTTAGGTAGTTTTCATTTTTGCAAAACCACTGTTCGTTTTGAAGTCTAGATGGTTAATATAAGCTAGATGGGTGTTGAAAACATTATATTTATCAAAGCGTTCATCGAAGTCACAACCGTTTTCAGAATACACTAACTCGAAAAATTTGGCAAATAACCATGAAAAAACAACAAAACTTGAAAATGCTTATTTCGTGATTTCCAGTCGATTTTAGACACTTTTAGGTAGTTTTCATTATTGCAAAACCACTGATCGTTTTGAAGTCTAGATGGTTAATATAAGCTAGATGGGCATTGAAAACATTATATTTATCAAAGCGTTCATCGAAGTCACAACCGTTTTCAGAATACACAAACTCACAAAATTTGGCAAATAACCATGAAAAAGCAAGAAAACTTGAAAATGCTTATTTCGTGATTTGCAGTCGATTTTAGACACTTTTAGGTAGTTTTCATTTTTGCAAAACCACTATTCGTTTTGAAGTCTAGATGGTTAATATAAGCTAGATGGGTGTTGAAAACATTATATTTATCAAAGCGTTCATCGAAGTCACAACCGTTTTCAGAATACACAAACTCACAAAATTTGGCAAATAACCATGAAAAAACAACAAAACTTGAAAATGCTTATTTCGTGATTTCCAGTCGATTTTAGACACTTTTAGGTAGTTTTCATTTTTGCAAAACCACTGATCGTTTTGAAGTCTAGATGGTTAATATAAGCTAGATGGGTGTTGAAAACATTATATTTATCAAAGCGTTCATCGAAGTCACAACCGTTTTCAGAATACACAAACTCACAAAATTTGGCAAATAACCATGAAAAAACAACAAAACTTGAAAATGCTTATTTCGTGATTTCCAGTCGATTTTAGACACTTTTAGGTAGTTTTCATTTTTGCAAAACCACTGTTCGTTTTGAAGTCTAGATGGTTAATATAAGCTAGATGGGTGTTGAAAACATTATATTTATCAAAGCGTTCATCGAAGTCACAACCGTTTTCAGAAAACACAAACTCACAAAATTTGGCAAATAACCATGAAAAAACAACAAAACTTGAAAATGCTTATTTGGTGATTTCCAGTCGATTTTAGACACTTTTAGGTAGTTTTCATTTTTACAAAACCACTGATCGTTTTGAAGTCTAGATGGTTAATATAAGCTAGATGGGTGTTGAAAACATTATATTTATCAAAGCGTTCATCGAAGTCACAACCGTTTTCAGAATACACTAACTCACAAAGTTTGGCAAATAACCATGAAAAGACAACAAAACTTGAAAATGCTTATTTCGTGATTTCCAGTCGATTTTAGACACTTTTAGGTAGTTTTCATTTTTGCAAAACCACTGTTCGTTTTGAAGTCTAGATGGTTAATATAAGCTAGATGGGTGTTGAAAACATTATATTTATCAAAGCGTTCATCGAAGTCACAACCGTTTTCAGAATACACTAACTCACAAAATTTGGCAAATAACCATGAAAAAACAACAAAACTTGAAAATGCTTATTTCGTGATTTAAAGTCGATTTTAGACACTTTTAGGTAGTTTTCATTTTTGCAAAACCACTGTTCGTTTTGAAGTCTAGATGGTTAATATAAGCTAGATGGGTGTTGAAAACATTATATTTATCAAAGCGTTCATCGAAGTCACAACCGTTTTCAGAATACACAAACTCACAAAATTTGGCAAATAACCATGAAAAAACAACAAAACTTGAAAATGCTTATTTCGTGATTTCCAGTCGATTTTAGACACTTTTAGGTAGTTTTCGTTTTTGCAAAACCACTGTTCGTTTTGAAGTCTAGATGGTTAATATAAGCTAGATGGGTGTTGAAAACATTATATTTATCAAAGCGTTCATCGAAGTCACAACCGTTTTCAGAATACACTAACTCGAAAAATTTGGCAAATAACCATGAAAAAACAACAAAACTTGAAAATGCTTATTTCGTGATTTCCAGTTGATTTTAGACACTTTTAGGTAGTTTTCATTTTTGCAAAACCACTGATCGTTTTGAAGTCTAGATGGTTAATATAAGCTAGATGGGCATTGAAAACATTATATTTATCAAAGCGTTCATCGAAGTCACAACCGTTTTCAGAATACACAAACTCACAAAATTTGGCAAATAACCATGAAAAAGCAAGAAAACTTGAAAATGCTTATTTCGTGATTTGCAGTCGATTTTAGACACTTTTAGGTAGTTTTCATTTTTGCAAAACCACTATTCGTTTTGAAGTCTAGATGGTTAATATAAGCTAGATGGGCATTGAAAACATTATATTTATCAAAGCGTTCATCGAAGTCACAACCGTTTTCAGAATACACAAACTCACAAAATTTGGCAAATAACCATGAAAAAGCAAGAAAACTTGAAAATGCTTATTTCGTGATTTCCAGTCGATTTTAGACACTTTTAGGTAGTTTTCATTTTTGCAAAACCACTGATCGTTTTGAAGTCTAGATGGTTAATATAAGCTAGATGGGTGTTGAAAACATTATATTTATCAAAGCGTTCATCGAAGTCACAACCGTTTTCAGAATACACAAACTCACAAAGTTTGGCAAATAACCATGAAAAAACAACAAAACTTGAAAATGCTTATTTCGTGATTTCCAGTCGATTTTAGACACTTTTAGGTAGTTTTCATTTTTGCAAAACCACTGTTCGTTTTGAAGTCTAGATGGTTAATATAAGCTAGATGGGTGTTGAAAACATTATATTTATCAAAGCGTTCATCGAAGTCACAACCGTTTTCAGAATACACTAACTCGAAAAATTTGGCAAATAACCATGAAAAAACAACAAAACTTGAAAATGCTTATTTCGTGATTTCCAGTCGATTTTAGACACTTTTAGGTAGTTTTCATTATTGCAAAACCACTGATCGTTTTGAAGTCTAGATGGTTAATATAAGCTAGATGGGCATTGAAAACATTATATTTATCAAAGCGTTCATCGAAGTCACAACCGTTTTCAGAATACACAAACTCACAAAATTTGGCAAATAACCATGAAAAAGCAAGAAAACTTGAAAATGCTTATTTCGTGATTTGCAGTCGATTTTAGACACTTTTAGGTAGTTTTCATTTTTGCAAAACCACTATTCGTTTTGAAGTCTAGATGGTTAATATAAGCTAGATGGGTGTTGAAAACATTATATTTATCAAAGCGTTCATCGAAGTCACAACCGTTTTCAGAATACACAAACTCACAAAATTTGGCAAATAACCATGAAAAAACAACAAAACTTGAAAATGCTTATTTCGTGATTTCCAGTCGATTTTAGACACTTTTAGGTAGTTTTCATTTTTGCAAAACCACTGATCGTTTTGAAGTCTAGATGGTTAATATAAGCTAGATGGGTGTTGAAAACATTATATTTATCAAAGCGTTCATCGAAGTCACAACCGTTTTCAGAATACACAAACTCACAAAATTTGGCAAATAACCATGAAAAAACAACAAAACTTGAAAATGCTTATTTCGTGATTTCCAGTCGATTTTAGACACTTTTAGGTAGTTTTCATTTTTGCAAAACCACTGTTCGTTTTGAAGTCTAGATGGTTAATATAAGCTAGATGGGTGTTGAAAACATTATATTTATCAAAGCGTTCATCGAAGTCACAACCGTTTTCAGAAAACACAAACTCACAAAATTTGGCAAATAACCATGAAAAAACAACAAAACTTGAAAATGCTTATTTGGTGATTTCCAGTCGATTTTAGACACTTTTAGGTAGTTTTCATTTTTACAAAACCACTGATCGTTTTGAAGTCTAGATGGTTAATATAAGCTAGATGGGTGTTGAAAACATTATATTTATCAAAGCGTTCATCGAAGTCACAACCGTTTTCAGAATACACTAACTCACAAAGTTTGGCAAATAACCATGAAAAGACAACAAAACTTGAAAATGCTTATTTCGTGATTTCCAGTCGATTTTAGACACTTTTAGGTAGTTTTCATTTTTGCAAAACCACTGTTCGTTTTGAAGTCTAGATGGTTAATATAAGCTAGATGGGTGTTGAAAACATTATATTTATCAAAGCGTTCATCGAAGTCACAACCGTTTTCAGAATACACTAACTCACAAAATTTGGCAAATAACCATGAAAAAACAACAAAACTTGAAAATGCTTATTTCGTGATTTAAAGTCGATTTTAGACACTTTTAGGTAGTTTTCATTTTTGCAAAACCACTGTTCGTTTTGAAGTCTAGATGGTTAATATAAGCTAGATGGGTGTTGAAAACATTATATTTATCAAAGCGTTCATCGAAGTCACAACCGTTTTCAGAATACACAAACTCACAAAATTTGGCAAATAACCATGAAAAAACAACAAAACTTGAAAATGCTTATTTCGTGATTTCCAGTCGATTTTAGACACTTTTAGGTAGTTTTCGTTTTTGCAAAACCACTGTTCGTTTTGAAGTCTAGATGGTTAATATAAGCTAGATGGGTGTTGAAAACATTATATTTATCAAAGCGTTCATCGAAGTCACAACCGTTTTCAGAATACACTAACTCGAAAAATTTGGCAAATAACCATGAAAAAACAACAAAACTTGAAAATGCTTATTTCGTGATTTCCAGTCGATTTTAGACACTTTTAGGTAGTTTTCATTTTTGCAAAACCACTGATCGTTTTGAAGTCTAGATGGTTAATATAAGCTAGATGGGTGTTGAAAACATTATATTTATCAAAGCGTTCATCGAAGTCACAACCGTTTTCAGAATACACAAACTCACAAAGTTTGGCAAATAACCATGAAAAAACAACAAAACTTGAAAATGCTTATTTCGTGATTTCCAGTCGATTTTAGACACTTTTAGGTAGTTTTCATTTTTGCAAAACCACTGTTCGTTTTGAAGTCTAGATGGTTAATATAAGCTAGATGGGTGTTGAAAACATTATATTTATCAAAGCGTTCATCGAAGTCACAACCGTTTTCAGAATACACAAACTGACAAAGTTTGGCAAATAACCATGAAAAAACAACAAAACTTGAAAATGCTTATTTGGTGATTTCCAGTCGATTTTAGACACTTTTAGGTAGTTTTCATTTTTGCAAAACCACTGTTCGTTTTGAAGTCTAGATGGTTAATATAAGCTAGATGGGTGTTGAAAACATTATATTTATCAAAGCGTTCATCGAAGTCACAACCGTTTTCAGAATACACAAACTCACAAAGTTTGGCAAATAACCATGAAAAAACAACAAAACTTGAAAATGCTTATTTCGTGATTTCCAGTCGATTTTAGACACTTTAAGGTAGTTTTCATTTTTGCAAAACCACTGTTCGTTTTGAAGTCTAGATGGTTAATATAAGCTAGATGGGTTGTTGAAAACATTATATTTATCAAAGCGTTCATCGAAGTCACAACCGTTTTCAGAATACACTAACTCGAAAATTTGGCAAATAACCATGAAAAAACAACAAAACTTGAAAATGCTTATTTGGTGATTTCCAGTCGATTTTAGACACTTTTAGGTAGTTTTCATTTTTGCAAAACCACTGATCGTTTTGAAGTCTAGATGGTTAATAGCTAGATGGGTGTTGAAAACATTATATTTATCAAAGCGTTCATCGAAGTCACAACCGTTTTCAGAATACACAAACTCACAAAGTTTGGCAAATAACCATGAAAAAACAACAAAACTTGAAAATGCTTATTTGGTGATTTCCAGTCGATTTTAGACACTTTTAGGTAGTTTTCATTTTTGCTAAACCACTGATCGTTTTGAAGTCTAGATGGTTAATATAAGCTAGATGGGTGTTGAAAACATTATATTTATCAAAGCGTTCATCGAAGTCACAACCGTTTTCAGAATACACAAACTCACAAAGTTTGGCAAATAACCATGAAAAAACAACAAAACTTGAAAATGCTTATTTCGTGATTTCCAGTCGATTTTAGACACTTTTAGGTAGTTTTCATTTTTGCAAAACCACTGTTCGTTTTGAAGTCTAGATGGTTAATATAAGCTAGATGTGTTGTTGAAAACATTGTATTTATCACAGCGTTCATCGAAGTCACAACCGTTTTCAGAATACACTAACTCGAAAAATTTGGCAAATAACCATGAAAAAACACCAAACTTGAAAATGCTTATTTGGTGATTTCCAGTCGATTTTAGACACTTTTAGGTAGTTTTCATTTTTGCAAAACCACTGATCGTTTTGAAGTCTAGATGGTTAATATAAGCTAGATGGGTGTTGAAAACATTATATTTATCAAAGCGTTCATCGAAGTCACAACCGTTTTCAGAATACACTAACTCGAAAAATTTGGCAAATAACCATGAAAAAACAACAAAACTTGAAAATGCTTATTTCGTGATTTCCAGTCGATTATAGACACTTTTAGGTAGTTTTCATTTTTGCAAAACCACTGTTCGTTTTGAAGTCTAGATGGTTAATATAAGCTAGATGGGTGTTGAAAACATTATATTTATCAAAGCGTTCATCGAAGTCACAACCGTTTTCAGAATACACAAACTCACAAAGTTTGGCAAATAACCATGAAAAAACAACAAAACTTGAAAATGCTTATTTCGTGATTTCCAGTCGATTTTAGACACTTTTAGGTAGTTTTCATTTTTGCAAAACCACTGTTCGTTTTGAAGTCTAGATGGTTAATATAAGCTAGATGGGTGTTGAAAACATTATATTTATCAAAGCGTTCATCGAAGTCACAACCGTTTTCAGAATACACTAACTCGAAAAATTTGGCAAATAACCATGAAAAAACAACAAAACTTGAAAATGCTTATTTCGTGATTTCCAGTCGATTTTAGACACTTTTAGGTAGTTTTCATTTTTGCAAAACCACTGATCGTTTTGAAGTCTAGATGGTTAATATAAGCTAGATTGGCATTGAAAACATTATATTTATCAAAGCGTTCATCGAAGTCACAACCGTTTTCAGAATACACAAACTCACAAAATTTGGCAAATAACCATGAAAAAGCAAGAAAACTTGAAAATGCTTATTTCGTGATTTGCAGTCGATTTTAGACACTTTTAGGTAGTTTTCATTTTTGCAAAACCACTATTCGTTTTGAAGTCTAGATGGTTAATATAAGCTAGATGGGTGTTGAAAACATTATATTTATCAAAGCGTTCATCGAAGTCACAACCGTTTTCAGAATACACAAACTCACAAAATTTGGCAAATAACCATGAAAAAACAACAAAACTTGAAAATGCTTATTTCGTGATTTCCAGTCGATTTTAGACACTTTTAGGTAGTTTTCATTTTTGCAAAACCACTGATCGTTTTGAAGTCTAGATGGTTAATATAAGCTAGATGGGTGTTGAAAACATTATATTTATCAAAGCGTTCATCGAAGTCACAACCGTTTTCAGAATACACAAACTCACAAAGTTTGGCAAATAACCATGAAAAAACAACAAAACTTGAAAATGCTTATTTCGTGATTTCCAGTCGATTTTAGACACTTTTAGGTAGTTTTCATTTTTGCAAAACCACTGTTCGTTTTGAAGTCTAGATGGTTAATATAAGCTAGATGGGTGTTGAAAACATTATATTTATCAAAGCGTTCATCGAAGTCACAACCGTTTTCAGAATACACTAACTCGAAAAATTTGGCAAATAACCATGAAAAAACAACAAAACTTGAAAATGCTTATTTCGTGATTTCCAGTCGATTTTAGACACTTTTAGGTAGTTTTCATTATTGCAAAACCACTGATCGTTTTGAAGTCTAGATGGTTAATATAAGCTAGATGGGCATTGAAAACATTATATTTATCAAAGCGTTCATCGAAGTCACAACCGTTTTCAGAATACACAAACTCACAAAATTTGGCAAATAACCATGAAAAAGCAAGAAAACTTGAAAATGCTTATTTCGTGATTTGCAGTCGATTTTAGACACTTTTAGGTAGTTTTCATTTTTGCAAAACCACTATTCGTTTTGAAGTCTAGATGGTTAATATAAGCTAGATGGGTGTTGAAAACATTATATTTATCAAAGCGTTCATCGAAGTCACAACCGTTTTCAGAATACACAAACTCACAAAATTTGGCAAATAACCATGAAAAAATAACAAAACTTGAAAATGCTTATTTCGTGATTTCCAGTCGATTTTAGACACTTTTAGGTAGTTTTCATTTTTGCAAAACCACTGATCGTTTTGAAGTCTAGATGGTTAATATAAGCTAGATGGGTGTTGAAAACATTATATTTATCAAAGCGTTCATCGAAGTCACAACCGTTTTCAGAATACACAAACTCACAAAATTTGGCAAATAACCATGAAAAAACAACAAAACTTGAAAATGCTTATTTCGTGATTTCCAGTCGATTTTAGACACTTTTAGGTAGTTTTCATTTTTGCAAAACCACTGTTCGTTTTGAAGTCTAGATGGTTAATATAAGCTAGATGGGTGTTGAAAACATTATATTTATCAAAGCGTTCATCGAAGTCACAACCGTTTTCAGAAAACACAAACTCACAAAATTTGGCAACTAACCATGAAAAAACAACAAAACTTGAAAATGCTTATTTCGTGATTTCCAGTCGGTTTTAGACACTTTTAGGTAGTTTTCATTTTTGCAAAACCACTGTTCGTTTTGAAGTCTAGATAGTTAATATAAGCTAGATGGGTGTTGAAAACATTATATTTATCAAAGCGTTCATCGAAGTCACAACCGTTTTCAGAATACACAAACTCACAAAATTTGGCAAATAACCATGAAAAAACAACAAAACTTGAAAATGCTTATTTGGTGATTTACAGTCGATTTTAGACACTTTTAGGTAGTTTTCATTTTTGCAAAACCACTGTTCGTTTTGAAGTCTAGATGGTTAATATAAGCTAGATGGGCATTGAAAACATTATATTTATCAAAGCGTTCATCGAAGTCACAACCGTTTTCAGAATACACTAACTCGAAAAATTTGGCAAATAACCATGAAAAAACAACAAAACTTGAAAATGCTTATTTCGTGATTTCCAGTCGATTTTAGACACTTTTAGGTAGTTTTCATTATTGCAAAACCACTGATCGTTTTGAAGTCTAGATGGTTAATATAAGCTAGATGGGCATTGAAAACATTATATTTATCAAAGCGTTCATCGAAGTCACAACCGTTTTCAGAATACACAAACTCACAAAATTTGGCAAATAACCATGAAAAAGCAAGAAAACTTGAAAATGCTTATTTCGTGATTTGCAGTCGATTTTAGACACTTTTAGGTAGTTTTCATTTTTGCAAAACCACTATTCGTTTTGAAGTCTAGATGGTTAATATAAGCTAGATGGGTGTTGAAAACATTATATTTATCAAAGCGTTCATCGAAGTCACAACCGTTTTCAGAATACACAAACTCACAAAATTTGGCAAATAACCATGAAAAAACAACAAAACTTGAAAATGCTTATTTCGTGATTTCCAGTCGATTTTAGACACTTTTAGGTAGTTTTCATTTTTGCAAAACCACTGATCGTTTTGA
Source organism: Octopus bimaculoides (assembly GCF_046866305.1). Taxonomy (NCBI): domain Eukaryota; kingdom Metazoa; phylum Mollusca; class Cephalopoda; order Octopoda; family Octopodidae; genus Octopus; species Octopus bimaculoides. Next base: position 324,773 of record NW_028315293.1, read on the forward strand.
AGTCTAGATGGTTAATATAAGCTAGATGGGTGTTGAAAACATTATATTTATCAAAGCGTTCATCGAAGTCACAACCGTTTTCAGAATACACAAACTCACAAAATTTGGCAAATAACCATGAAAAAACAACAAAACTTGAAAATGCTTATTTCGTGATTTCCAGTCGATTTTAGACACTTTTAGGTAGTTTTCATTTTTGCAAAACCACTGTTCGTTTTGAAGTCTAGATGGTTAATATAAGCTAGATGGGTGTTGAAAACATTATATTTATCAAAGCGTTCATCGAAGTCACAACCGTTTTCAGAAAACACAAACTCACAAAATTTGGCAAATAACCATGAAAAAACAACAAAACTTGAAAATGCTTATTTCGTGATTTCCAGTCGATTTTAGACACTTTTAGGTAGTTTTCATTTTTGCAAAACCACTGTTCGTTTTGAAGTCTAGATGGTTAATATAAGCTAGATGGGTGTTGAAAACATTATATTTATCAAAGCGTTCATCGAAGTCACAACCGTTTTCAGAATACACAAACTCAGAAAGTTTGGCAAATAACCATGAAAAAACAACAAAACTTGAAAATGCTTATTTGGTGATTTCCAGTCGATTTTAGACACTTTTAGGTAGTTTTCATTTTTGCAAAACCACTGTTCGTTTTGAAGTCTAGATAGTTAATATAAGCTAGATGGGTGTTGAAAACATTATATTTATCAAAGCGTTCATCGAAGTCACAACCGTTTTCAGAATACACAAACTCACAAAATTTGGCAAATAACCATGAAAAAACAACAAAACTTGAAAATGCTTATTTGGTGATTTACAGTCGATTTTAGACACTTTTAGGTAGTTTTCATTTTTGCAAAACCACTGTTCGTTTTGAAGTCTAGATGGTTAATATAAGCTAGATGGGCATTGAAAACATTATATTTATCAAAGCGTTCATCGAAGTCACAACCGTTTTCAGAATACACTAACTCGAAAAATTTGGCAAATAACCATGAAAAAACAACAAAACTTGAAAATGCTTATTTCGTGATTTCCAGTCGATTTTAGACACTTTTAGGTAGTTTTCATTATTGCAAAACCACTGATCGTTTTGAAGTCTAGATGGTTAATATAAGCTAGATGGGCATTGAAAACATTATATTTATCAAAGCGTTCATCGAAGTCACAACCGTTTTCAGAATACACAAACTCACAAAATTTGGCAAATAACCATGAAAAAGCAAGAAAACTTGAAAATGCTTATTTCGTGATTTGCAGTCGATTTTAGACACTTTTAGGTAGTTTTCATTTTTGCAAAACCACTATTCGTTTTGAAGTCTAGATGGTTAATATAAGCTAGATGGGTGTTGAAAACATTATATTTATCAAAGCGTTCATCGAAGTCACAACCGTTTTCAGAATACACAAACTCACAAAATTTGGCAAATAACCATGAAAAAACAACAAAACTTGAAAATGCTTATTTCGTGATTTCCAGTCGATTTTAGACACTTTTAGGTAGTTTTCATTTTTGCAAAACCACTGATCGTTTTGAAGTCTAGATGGTTAATATAAGCTAGATGGGTGTTGAAAACATTATATTTATCAAAGCGTTCATCGAAGTCACAACCGTTTTCAGAATACACAAACTCACAAAATTTGGCAAATAACCATGAAAAAACAACAAAACTTGAAAATGCTTATTTCGTGATTTCCAGTCGATTTTAGACACTTTTAGGTAGTTTTCATTTTTGCAAAACCACTGTTCGTTTTGAAGTCTAGATGGTTAATATAAGCTAGATGGGTGTTGAAAACATTATATTTATCAAAGCGTTCATCGAAGTCACAACCGTTTTCAGAAAACACAAACTCACAAAATTTGGCAAATAACCATGAAAAAACAACAAAACTTGAAAATGCTTATTTCGTGATTTCCAGTCGATTTTAGACACTTTTAGGTAGTTTTCATTTTTGCAAAACCACTGTTCGTTTTGAAGTCTAGATGGTTAATATAAGCTAGATGGGTGTTGAAAACATTATATTTATCAAAGCGTTCATCGAAGTCACAACCGTTTTCAGAATACACAAACTCACAAAGTTTGGCAAATAACCATGAAAAAACAACAAAACTTGAAAATGCTTATTTGGTGATTTCCAGTCGATTTTAGACACTTTTAGGTAGTTTTCATTTTTGCAAAACCACTGTTCGTTTTGAAGTCTAGATAGTTAATATAAGCTAGATGGGTGTTGAAAACATTATATTTATCAAAGCGTTCATCGAAGTCACAACCGTTTTCAGAATACACAAACTCACAAAATTTGGCAAATAACCATGAAAAAACAACAAAACTTGAAAATGCTTATTTGGTGATTTACAGTCGATTTTACACACTTTTAGGTAGTTTTCATTTTTGCAAAACCACTGTTCGTTTTGAAGTCTAGATGGTTAATATAAGCTAGATGGGCATTGAAAACATTATATTTATCAAAGCGTTCATCGAAGTCACAACCGTTTTCAGAATACACTAACTCGAAAAATTTGGCAAATAACCATGAAAAAACAACAAAACTTGAAAATGCTTATTTCGTGATTTCCAGTCGATTTTAGACACTTTTAGGTAGTTTTCATTATTGCAAAACCACTGATCGTTTTGAAGTCTAGATGGTTAATATAAGCTAGATGGGCATTGAAAACATTATATTTATCAAAGCGTTCATCGAAGTCACAACCGTTTTCAGAATACACAAACTCACAAAATTTGGCAAATAACCATGAAAAAGCAAGAAAACTTGAAAATGCTTATTTCGTGATTTGCAGTCGATTTTAGACACTTTTAGGTAGTTTTCATTTTTGCAAAACCACTATTCGTTTTGAAGTCTAGATGGTTAATATAAGCTAGATGGGTGTTGAAAACATTATATTTATCAAAGCGTTCATCGAAGTCACAACCGTTTTCAGAATACACAAACTCACAAAATTTGGCAAATAACCATGAAAAAACAACAAAACTTGAAAATGCTTATTTCGTGATTTCCAGTCGATTTTAGACACTTTTAGGTAGTTTTCATTTTTGCAAAACCACTGATCGTTTTGAAGTCTAGATGGTTAATATAAGCTAGATGGGTGTTGAAAACATTATATTTATCAAAGCGTTCATCGAAGTCACAACCGTTTTCAGAATACACAAACTCACAAAATTTGGCAAATAACCATGAAAAAACAACAAAACTTGAAAATGCTTATTTCGTGATTTCCAGTCGATTTTAGACACTTTTAGGTAGTTTTCATTTTTGCAAAACCACTGTTCGTTTTGAAGTCTAGATGGTTAATATAAGCTAGATGGGTGTTGAAAACATTATATTTATCAAAGCGTTCATCGAAGTCACAACCGTTTTCAGAAAACACAAACTCACAAAATTTGGCAAATAACCATGAAAAAACAACAAAACTTGAAAATGCTTATTTCGTGATTTCCAGTCGATTTTAGACACTTTTAGGTAGTTTTCATTTTTGCAAAACCACTGTTCGTTTTGAAGTCTAGATAGTTAATATAAGCTAGATGGGTGTTGAAAACATTATATTTATCAAAGCGTTCATCGAAGTCACAACCGTTTTCAGAATACACAAACTCACAAAATTTGGCAAATAACCATGAAAAAACAACAAAACTTGAAAATGCTTATTTGGTGATTTACAGTCGATTTTAGACACTTTTAGGTAGTTTTCATTTTTGCAAAACCACTGTTCGTTTTGAAGTCTAGATGGTTAATATAAGCTAGATGGGTGTTGAAAACATTATATTTATCAAAGCGTTCATCGAAGTCACAACCGTTTTCAGAATACACAAACTCACAAAATTTGGCAAATAACCATGAAAAAACAACAAAACTTGAAAATGCTTATTTGGTGATTTACAGTCGATTTTACACACTTTTAGGTAGTTTTCATTTTTGCAAAACCACTGTTCGTTTTGAAGTCTAGATGGTTAATATAAGCTAGATGGGCATTGAAAACATTATATTTATCAAAGCGTTCATCGAAGTCACAACCGTTTTCAGAATACACTAACTCGAAAAATTTGGCAAATAACCATGAAAAAACAACAAAACTTGAAAATGCTTATTTCGTGATTTCCAGTCGATTTTAGACACTTTTAGGTAGTTTTCATTATTGCAAAACCACTGATCGTTTTGAAGTCTAGATGGTTAATATAAGCTAGATGGGCATTGAAAACATTATATTTATCAAAGCGTTCATCGAAGTCACAACCGTTTTCAGAATACACAAACTCACAAAATTTGGCAAATAACCATGAAAAAGCAAGAAAACTTGAAAATGCTTATTTCGTGATTTGCAGTCGATTTTAGACACTTTTAGGTAGTTTTCATTTTTGCAAAACCACTATTCGTTTTGAAGTCTAGATGGTTAATATAAGCTAGATGGGTGTTGAAAACATTATATTTATCAAAGCGTTCATCGAAGTCACAACCGTTTTCAGAATACACAAACTCACAAAATTTGGCAAATAACCATGAAAAAACAACAAAACTTGAAAATGCTTATTTCGTGATTTCCAGTCGATTTTAGACACTTTTAGGTAGTTTTCATTTTTGCAAAACCACTGATCGTTTTGAAGTCTAGATGGTTAATATAAGCTAGATGGGTGTTGAAAACATTATATTTATCAAAGCGTTCATCGAAGTCACAACCGTTTTCAGAATACACAAACTCACAAAATTTGGCAAATAACCATGAAAAAACAACAAAACTTGAAAATGCTTATTTCGTGATTTCCAGTCGATTTTAGACACTTTTAGGTAGTTTTCATTTTTGCAAAACCACTGTTCGTTTTGAAGTCTAGATGGTTAATATAAGCTAGATGGGTGTTGAAAACATTATATTTATCAAAGCGTTCATCGAAGTCACAACCGTTTTCAGAAAACACAAACTCACAAAATTTGGCAAATAACCATGAAAAAACAACAAAACTTGAAAATGCTTATTTCGTGATTTCCAGTCGATTTTAGACACTTTTAGGTAGTTTTCATTTTTGCAAAACCACTGTTCGTTTTGAAGTCTAGATAGTTAATATAAGCTAGATGGGTGTTGAAAACATTATATTTATCAAAGCGTTCATCGAAGTCACAACCGTTTTCAGAATACACAAACTCACAAAATTTGGCAAATAACCATGAAAAAACAACAAAACTTGAAAATGCTTATTTGGTGATTTACAGTCGATTTTAGACACTTTTAGGTAGTTTTCATTTTTGCAAAACCACTGTTCGTTTTGAAGTCTAGATGGTTAATATAAGCTAGATGGGTGTTGAAAACATTATATTTATCAAAGCGTTCATCGAAGTCACAACCGTTTTCAGAATACACAAACTCACAAAGTTTGGCAAATAACCATGAAAAAACAACAAAACTTGAAAATGCTTATTTGGTGATTTCCAGTCGATTTTAGACACTTTTAGGTAGTTTTCATTTTTGCAAAACCACTGATCGTTTTGAAGTCTAGATGGTTAATATAAGCTAGATGGGTGTTGAAAACATTATATTTATCAAAGCGTTCATCGAAGTCACAACCGTTTTCAGAATACACAAACTCACAAAGTTTGGCAAATAACCATGAAAAAACAACAAAACTTGAAAATGCTTATTTCGTGATTTCCAGTCGATTTTAGACACTTTTAGGTAGTTTTCATTTTTGCAAAACCACTGTTCGTTTTGAAGTCTAGATGGTTAATATAAGCTAGATGGGTGTTGAAAACATTATATTTATCAAAGCGTTCATCGAAGTCACAACCGTTTTCAGAATACACTAACTCGAAAAATTTGGCAAATAACCATGAAAAAACAACAAAACTTGAAAATGCTTATTTCGTGATTTCCAGTCGATTTTAGACACTTTTAGGTAGTTTTCATTTTTGCAAAACCATTGTTCGTTTTGAAGTCTAGATGGTTAATATAAGCTAGATGGGTGTTGAAAACATTATATTTATCAAGGCGTTCATCGAAGTCACAACCGTTTTCAGAATACACTAACTCGAAAATTTGGCAAATAACCATGAAAAAACAACAAAACTTGAAAATGCTTATTTGGTGATTTCCAGTCGATTTTAGACACTTTTAGGTAGTTTTCATTTTTGCAAAACCACTGATCGTTTTGAAGTCTAGATGGTTAATAGCTAGATGGGTGTTGAAAACATTATATTTATCAAAGCGTTCATCGAAGTCACAACCGTTTTCAGAATACACAAACTCACAAAGTTTGGCAAATAACCATGAAAAAACAACAAAACTTGAAAATGCTTATTTCGTGATTTCCAGTCGATTTTAGACACTTTTAGGTAGTTTTCATTTTTGCAAAACCACTGTTCGTTTTGAAGTCTAGATGGTTAATATAAGCTAGATGGGTGTTGAAAACATTATATTTATCAAAGCGTTCATCGAAGTCACAACCGTTTTCAGAATACACAAACTCACAAAGTTTGGCAAATAACCATGAAAAAACAACAAAACTTGAAAATGCTTATTTGGTGATTTCCAGTCGATTTTAGACACTTTTAGGTAGTTTTCATTTTTGCAAAACCACTGATCTTTTTGAAGTCTAGATGGTTAATAGCTAGATGGGTGTTGAAAACATTATATTTATCAAAGCGTTCATCGAAGTCACAACCGTTTTCAGAATACACAAACTCACAAAGTTTGGCAAATAACCATGAAAAAACAACAAAACTTGAAAATGCTTATTTGGTGATTTCCAGTCGATTTTAGACACTTTTAGGTAGTTTTCATTTTTGCAAAACCACTGATCGTTTTGAAGTCTAGATGGTTAATATAAGCTAGATGGGTGTTGAAAACATTATATTTATCAAAGCGTTCATCGAAGTCACAACCGTTTTCAGAATACACAAACTCACAAAGTTTGGCAAATAACCATGAAAAAACAACAAAACTTGAAAATGCTTATTTCGTGATTTCCAGTCGATTTTAGACACTTTTAGGTAGTTTTCATTTTTGCAAAACCACTGTTCGTTTTGAAGTCTAGATGGTTAATATAAGCTAGATGGGTTGTTGAAAACATTATATTTATCAAAGCGTTCATCGAAGTCACAACCGTTTTCAGAATACACTAACTCGAAAAATTTGGCAAATAACCATGAAAAAACACCAAACTTGAAAATGCTTATTTGGTGATTTCCAGTCGATTTTAGACACTTTTAGGTAGTTTTCATTTTTGCAAAACCACTGATCGTTTTGAAGTCTAGATGGTTAATATAAGCTAGATGGGTGTTGAAAACATTATATTTATCAAAGCGTTCATCGAAGTCACAACCGTTTTCAGAATACACTAACTCGAAAAATTTGGCAAATAACCATGAAAAAACAACAAAACTTGAAAATGCTTATTTCGTGATTTCCAGTCGATTATAGACACTTTTAGGTAGTTTTCATTTTTGCAAAACCACTGTTCGTTTTGAAGTCTAGATGGTTGATATAAGCTAGATGGGTGTTGAAAACATTATATTTATCAAAGCGTTCATCGAAGTCACAACCGTTTTCAGAATACACTAACTCGAAAAATTTGGCAAATAACCATGAAAAAACAACAAAACTTGAAAATGCTTATTTCGTGATTTCCAGTCGATTTTAGACACTTTTAGGTAGTTTTCATTTTTGCAAAACCACTGATCGTTTTGAAGTCTAGATGGTTAATATAAGCTAGATGGGTGTTGAAAACATTATATTTATCAAAGCGTTCATCGAAGTCACAACCGTTTTCAGAATACACAAACTCACAAAGATTGGCAAATAACCATGAAAAAACAACAAAACTTGAAAATGCTTATTTCGTGATTTCCAGTCGATTTTAGACACTTTTAGGTAGTTTTCATTTTTGCAAAACCACTGTTCGTTTTGAAGTCTAGATGGTTAATATAAGCTAGATGGGTGTTGAAAACATTATATTTATCAAGGCGTTCATCGAAGTCACAACCGTTTTCAGAATACACTAACTCGAAAATTTGGCAAATAACCATGAAAAAACAACAAAACTTGAAAATGCTTATTTGGTGATTTCCAGTCGATTTTAGACACTTTTAGGTAGTTTTCATTTTTGCAAAACCACTGATCGTTTTGAAGTCTAGATGGTTAATAGCTAGATGGGTGTTGGAAACATTATATTTATCAAAGCGTTCATCGAAGTCACAACCGTTTTCAGAATACACAAACTCACAAAGTTTGGCAAATAACCATGAAAAAACAACAAAACTTGAAAATGCTTATTTCGTGATTTCCAGTCGATTTTAGACACTTTTAGGTAGTTTTCATTTTTGCAAAACCACTGTTCGTTTTGAAGTCTAGATGGTTAATATAAGCTAGATGGGTGTTGAAAACATTATATTTATCAAAGCGTTCATCGAAGTCACAACCGTTTTCAGAATACACAAACTCACAAAGTTTGGCAAATAACCATGAAAAAACAACAAAACTTGAAAATGCTTATTTGGTGATTTCCAGTCGATTTTAGACACTTTTAGGTAGTTTTCATTTTTGCAAAACCACTGATCGTTTTGAAGTCTAGATGGTTAATAGCTAGATGGGTGTTGAAAACATTATATTTATCAAAGCGTTCATCGAAGTCACAACCGTTTTCAGAATACACAAACTCACAAAGTTTGGCAAATAACCATGAAAAAACAACAAAACTTGAAAATGCTTATTTCGTGATTTCCAGTCGATTTTAGACACTTTTAGGTAGTTTTCATTTTTGCAAAACCACTGATCGTTTTGAAGTCTAGATGGTTAATATAAGCTAGATGGGTGTTGAAAACATTATATTTATCAAAGCGTTCATCGAAGTCACAACCGCTTTCAGAATACACTAACTCGAAAAATTTGGCAAATAACCATGTAAAAACACCAAACTTGAAAATGCTTATTTGGTGATTTCCAGTCGATTTTAGACACTTTTAGGTAGTTTTCATTTTTGCAAAACCACTGATCGTTTTGAAGTCTAGATGGTTAATATAAGCTAGATGGGTGTTGAAAACATTATATTTATCAAAGCGTTCATCGAAGTCACAACCGTTTTCAGAATACACTAACTCGAAAAATTTGGCAAATAACCATGAAAAAACAACAAAACTTGAAAATGCTTATTTCGTGATTTCCAGTCGATTATAGACACTTTTAGGTAGTTTTCATTTTTGCAAAACCACTGTTCGTTTTGAAGTCTAGATGGTTAATATAAGCTAGATGGGTGTTGAAAACATTATATTTATCAAAGCGTTCATCGAAGTCACAACCGTTTTCAGAATACACTAACTCGAAAAATTTGGCAAATAACCATGAAAAAACAACAAAACTTGAAAATGCTTATTTCGTGATTTCCAGTCGATTTTAGACACTTTTAGGTAGTTTTCATTTTTGCAAAACCACTGATCGTTTTGAAGTCTAGATGGTTAATATAAGCTAGATGGGCATTGAAAACATTATATTTATCAAAGCGTTCATCGAAGTCACAACCGTTTTCAGAATACACAAACTCACAAAATTTGGCAAATAACCATGAAAAAGCAAGAAAACTTGAAAATGCTTATTTCGTGATTTGCAGTCGATTTTAGACACTTTTAGGTAGTTTTCATTTTTGCAAAACCACTATTCGTTTTGAAGTCTAGATGGTTAATATAAGCTAGATGGGCATTGAAAACATTATATTTATCAAAGCGTTCATCGAAGTCACAACCGTTTTCAGAATACACAAACTCACAAAATTTGGCAAATAACCATGAAAAAGCAAGAAAACTTGAAAATGCTTATTTCGTGATTTCCAGTCGATTTTAGACACTTTTAGGTAGTTTTCATTTTTGCAAAACCACTGATCGTTTTGAAGTCTAGATGGTTAATATAAGCTAGATGGGTGTTGAAAACATTATATTTATCAAAGCGTTCATCGAAGTCACAACCGTTTTCAGAATACACAAACTCACAAAGTTTGGCAAATAACCATGAAAAAACAACAAAACTTGAAAATGCTTATTTCGTGATTTCCAGTCGATTTTAGACACTTTTAGGTAGTTTTCATTTTTGCAAAACCACTGTTCGTTTTGAAGTCTAGATGGTTAATATAAGCTAGATGGGTGTTGAAAACATTATATTTATCAAAGCGTTCATCGAAGTCACAACCGTTTTCAGAATACACTAACTCGAAAAATTTGGCAAATAACCATGAAAAAACAACAAAACTTGAAAATGCTTATTTCGTGATTTCCAGTCGATTTTAGACACTTTTAGGTAGTTTTCATTTTTGCAAAACCACTGATCGTTTTGAAGTCTAGATGGTTAATATAAGCTAGATGGGCATTGAAAACATTATATTTATCAAAGCGTTCATCGAAGTCACAACCGTTTTCAGAATACACAAACTCACAAAATTTGGCAAATAACCATGAAAAGCCAAGAAAACTTGAAAATGCTTATTTCGTGATTTGCAGTCGATTTTAGACACTTTTAGGTAGTTTTCATTTTTGCAAAACCACTATTCGTTTTGAAGTCTAGATGGTTAATATAAGCTAGATGGGTGTTGAAAACATTATATTTATCAAAGCGTTCATCGAAGTCACAACCGTTTTCAGAATACACAAACTCACAAAATTTGGCAAATAACCATGAAAAAACAACAAAACTTGAAAATGCTTATTTCGTGATTTCCAGTCGATTTTAGACACTTTTAGGTAGTTTTCATTTTTGCAAAACCACTGATCGTTTTGAAGTCTAGATGGTTAATATAAGCTAGATGGGTGTTGAAAACATTATATTTATCAAAGCGTTCATCGAAGTCACAACCGTTTTCAGAATACACAAACTCACAAAGTTTGGCAAATAACCATGAAAAAACAACAAAACTTGAAAATGCTTATTTGGTGATTTCCAGTCGATTTTAGACACTTTTAGGTAGTTTTCATTTTTGCAAAACCACTGTTCGTTTTGAAGTCTAGATGGTTAATATAAGCTAGATGGGTGTTGAAAACATTATATTTATCAAAGCGTTCATCGAAGTCACAACCGTTTTCAGAATACACTAACTCGAAAAATTTGGCAAATAACCATGAAAAAACAACAAAACTTGAAAATGCTTATTTCGTGATTTCCAGTCGATTTTAGACACTTTTAGGTAGTTTTCATTTTTGCAAAACCACTGTTCGTTTTGAAGTCTAGATGGTTAATATAAGCTAGATGGGTGTTGAAAACATTATATTTATCAAGGCGTTCATCGAAGTCACAACCGTTTTCAGAATACACTAACTCGAAAATTTGGCAAATAACCATGAAAAAACAACAAAACTTGAAAATGCTTATTTGGTGATTTCCAGTCGATTTTAGACACTTTTAGGTAGTTTTCATTTTTGCAAAACCACTGATCGTTTTGAAGTCTAGATGGTTAATAGCTAGATGGGTGTTGAAAACATTATATTTATCAAAGCGTTCATCGAAGTCACAACCGTTTTCAGAATACACAAACTCACAAAGTTTGGCAAATAACCATGAAAAAACAACAAAACTTGAAAATGCTTATTTCGTGATTTCCAGTCGATTTTAGACACTTTTAGGTAGTTTTCATTTTTGCAAAACCACTGTTCGTTTTGAAGTCTAGATGGTTAATATAAGCTAGATGGGTGTTGAAAACATTATATTTATCAAAGCGTTCATCGAAGTCACAACCGTTTTCAGAATACACAAACTCACAAAGTTTGGCAAATAACCATGAAAAAACAACAAAACTTGAAAATGCTTATTTGGTGATTTCCAGTCGATTTTAGACACTTTTAGGTAGTTTTCATTTTTGCAAAACCACTGATCGTTTTGAAGTCTAGATGGTTAATAGCTAGATGGGTGTTGAAAACATTATATTTATCAAAGCGTTCATCGAAGTCACAACCGTTTTCAGAATACACAAACTCACAAAGTTTGGCAAATAACCATGAAAAAACAACAAAACTTGAAAATGCTTATTTGGTGATTTCCAGTCGATTTTAGACACTTTTAGGTAGTTTTCATTTTTGCAAAACCACTGATCGTTTTGAAGTCTAGATGGTTAATATAAGCTAGATGGGTGTTGAAAACATTATATTTATCAAAGCGTTCATCGAAGTCACAACCGTTTTCAGAATACACAAACTCACAAAGTTTGGCAAATAACCATGAAAAAACAACAAAACTTGAAAATGCTTATTTCGTGATTTCCAGTCGATTTTAGACACTTTTAGGTAGTTTTCATTTTTGCAAAACCACTGTTCGTTTTGAAGTCTAGATGGTTAATATAAGCTAGATGGGTGTTGAAAACATTATATTTATCAAAGCGTTCATCGAAGTCACAACCGTTTTCAGAATACACTAACTCGAAAAATTTGGCAAATAACCATGAAAAAACAACAAAACTTGAAAATGCTTATTTCGTGATTTCCAGTCGATTATAGACACTTTTAGGTAGTTTTCATTTTTGCAAAACCACTGTTCGTTTTGAAGTCTAGATGGTTAATATAAGCTAGATGGGTGTTGAAAACATTATATTTATCAAAGCGTTCATCGAAGTCACAACCGTTTTCAGAATACACTAACTCGAAAAATTTGGCAAATAACCATGAAAAAACAACAAAACTTGAAAATGCTTATTTCGTGATTTCCAGTCGATTTTAGACACTTTTAGGTAGTTTTCATTTTTGCAAAACCACTGATCGTTTTGAAGTCTAGATGGTTAATATAAGCTAGATGGGTGTTGAAAACATTATATTTATCAAAGCGTTCATCGAAGTCACAACCGTTTTCAGAATACACAAACTCACAAAGTTTGGCAAATAACCATGAAAAAACAACAAAACTTGAAAATGCTTATTTCGTGATTTCCAGTCGATTTTAGACACTTTTAGGTAGTTTTCATTTTTGCAAAACCACTGTTCGTTTTGAAGTCTATAGATGGTTAATATAAGCTAGATGGGTGTTGAAAACATTATATTTATCAAAGCGTTCATCGAAGTCACAACCGTTTTCAGAATACACTAACTCGAAAAATTTGGCAAATAACCATGAAAAAACAACAAAACTTGAAAATGCTTATTTCGTGATTTCCAGTCGATTTTAGACACTTTTAGGTAGTTTTCATTTTTGCAAAACCACTGATCGTTTTGAAGTCTAGATGGTTAATAGCTAGATGGGTGTTGAAAACATTATATTTATCAAAGCGTTCATCGAAGTCACAACCGTTTTCAGAATACACAAACTCACAAAGTTTGGCAAATAACCATGAAAAAACAACAAAACTTGAAAATGCTTATTTCGTGATTTCCAGTCGATTTTAGACACTTTTAGGTAGTTTTCATTTTTGCAAAACCACTGATCGTTTTGAAGTCTAGATGGTTAATATAAGCTAGATGGGTGTTGAAAACATTATATTTATCAAAGCGTTCATCGAAGTCACAACCGTTTTCAGAATACACAAACTCACAAAGTTTGGCAAATAACCATGAAAAAACAACAAAACTTGAAAATGCTTATTTCGTGATTTCCAGTCGATTTTAGACACTTTTAGGTAGTTTTCATTTTTGCAAAACCACTGTTCGTTTTGAAGTCTAGATGGTTAATATAAGCTAGATGGGTGTTGAAAACATTATATTTATCAAAGCGTTCATCGAAGTCACAACCGTTTTCAGAATACACTAACTCGAAAAATTTGGCAAATAACCATGAAAAAACAACAAAACTTGAAAATGCTTATTTCGTGATTTCCAGTCGATTATAGACACTTTTAGGTAGTTTTCATTTTTGCAAAACCACTGTTCGTTTTGAAGTCTAGATGGTTAATATAAGCTAGATGGGTGTTGAAAACATTATATTTATCAAAGCGTTCATCGAAGTCACAACCGTTTTCAGAATACACTAACTCGAAAAATTTGGCAAATAACCATGAAAAAACAACAAAACTTGAAAATGCTTATTTCGTGATTTCCAGTCGATTTTAGACACTTTTAGGTAGTTTTCATTTTTGCAAAACCACTGATCGTTTTGAAGTCTAGATGGTTAATATAAGCTAGATGGGTGTTGAAAACATTATATTTATCAAAGCGTTCATCGAAGTCACAACCGTTTTCAGAATACACAAACTCACAAAGTTTGGCAAATAACCATGAAAAAACAACAAAACTTGAAAATGCTTATTTCGTGATTTCCAGTCGATTTTAGACACTTTTAGGTAGTTTTCATTTTTGCAAAACCACTGTTCGTTTTGAAGTCTATAGATGGTTAATATAAGCTAGATGGGTGTTGAAAACATTATATTTATCAAAGCGTTCATCGAAGTCACAACCGTTTTCAGAATACACTAACTCGAAAAATTTGGCAAATAACCATGAAAAAACAACAAAACTTGAAAATGCTTATTTCGTGATTTCCAGTCGATTTTAGACACTTTTAGGTAGTTTTCATTTTTGCAAAACCACTGATCGTTTTGAAGTCTAGATGGTTAATATAAGCTAGATGGGCATTGAAAACATTATATTTATCAAAGCGTTCATCGAAGTCACAACCGTTTTCAGAATACACAAACTCACAAAATTTGGCAAATAACCATGAAAAAGCAAGAAAACTTGAAAATGCTTATTTCGTGATTTGCAGTCGATTTTAGACACTTTTAGGTAGTTTTCATTTTTGCAAAACCACTATTCGTTTTGAAGTCTAGATGGTTAATATAAGCTAGATGGGCATTGAAAACATTATATTTATCAAAGCGTTCATCGAAGTCACAACCGTTTTCAGAATACACAAACTCACAAAATTTGGCAAATAACCATGAAAAAGCAAGAAAACTTGAAAATGCTTATTTCGTGATTTCCAGTCGATTTTAGACACTTTTAGGTAGTTTTCATTTTTGCAAAACCACTGATCGTTTTGAAGTCTAGATGGTTAATATAAGCTAGATGGGTGTTGAAAACATTATATTTATCAAAGCGTTCATCGAAGACACAACCGTTTTCAGAATACACAAACTCACAAAGTTTGGCAAATAACCATGAAAAAACAACAAAACTTGAAAATGCTTATTTCGTGATTTCCAGTCGATTTTAGACACTTTTAGGTAGTTTTCATTTTTGCAAAACCACTGTTCGTTTTGAAGTCTAGATGGTTAATATAAGCTAGATGGGTGTTGAAAACATTATATTTATCAAAGCGTTCATCGAAGTCACAACCGTTTTCAGAATACACTAACTCGAAAAATTTGGCAAATAACCATGAAAAAACAACAAAACTTGAAAATGCTTATTTCGCGATTTCCAGTCGATTTTAGACACTTTTAGGTAGTTTTCATTTTTGCAAAACCACTGATCGTTTTGAAGTCTAGATGGTTAATATAAGCTAGATGGGCATTGAAAACATTATATTTATCAAAGCGTTCATCGAAGTCACAACCGTTTTCAGAATACACAAACTCACAAAGTTTGGCAAATAACCATGAAAAAACAACAAAACTTGAAAATGCTTATTTGGTGATTTCCAGTCGATTTTAGACACTTTTAGGTAGTTTTCATTTTTGCAAAACCACTGATCGTTTTGAAGTCTAGATGGTTAATAGCTAGATGGGTGTTGAAAACATTATATTTATCAAAGCGTTCATCGAAGTCACAACCGTTTTCAGAATACACAAACTCACAAAGTTTGGCAAATAACCATGAAAAAACAACAAAACTTGAAAATGCTTATTTCGTGATTTCCAGTCGATTTTAGACACTTTTAGGTAGTTTTCATTTTTGCAAAACCACTGATCGTTTTGAAGTCTAGATGGTTAATATAAGCTAGATGGGTGTTGAAAACATTATATTTATCAAAGCGTTCATCGAAGTCACAACCGTTTTCAGAATACACAAACTCACAAAGTTTGGCAAATAACCATGAAAAAACAACAAAACTTGAAAATGCTTATTTCGTGATTTCCAGTCGATTTTAGACACTTTTAGGTAGTTTTCATTTTTGCAAAACCACTGTTCGTTTTGAAGTCTAGATGGTTAATATAAGCTAGATGGGTTGTTGAAAACATTATATTTATCAAAGCGTTCATCGAAGTCACAACCGTTTTCAGAATACACTAACTCGAAAAATTTGGCAAATAACCATGAAAAAACACCAAACTTGAAAATGCTTATTTCGTGATTTCCAGTCGATTTTAGACACTTTTAGGTAGTTTTCATTTTTGCAAAACCACTGATCGTTTTGAAGTCTAGATGGTTAATATAAGCTAGATGGGCATTGAAAACATTATATTTATCAAAGCGTTCATCGAAGTCACAACCGTTTTCAGAATACACAAACTCACAAAATTTGGCAAATAACCATGAAAAAGCAAGAAAACTTGAAAATGCTTATTTCGTGATTTGCAGTCGATTTTAGACACTTTTAGGTAGTTTTCATTTTTGCAAAACCACTATTCGTTTTGAAGTCTAGATGGTTAATATAAGCTAGATGGGCATTGAAAACATTATATTTATCAAAGCGTTCATCGAAGTCACAACCGTTTTCAGAATACACAAACTCACAAAATTTGGCAAATAACCATGAAAAAGCAAGAAAACTTGAAAATGCTTATTTCGTGATTTCCAGTCGATTTTAGACACTTTTAGGTAGTTTTCATTTTTGCAAAACCACTGATCGTTTTGAAGTCTAGATGGTTAATATAAGCTAGATGGGTGTTGAAAACATTATATTTATCAAAGCGTTCATCGAAGACACAACCGTTTTCAGAATACACAAACTCACAAAGTTTGGCAAATAACCATGAAAAAACAACAAAACTTGAAAATGCTTATTTCGTGATTTCCAGTCGATTTTAGACACTTTTAGGTAGTTTTCATTTTTGCAAAACCACTGTTCGTTTTGAAGTCTAGATGGTTAATATAAGCTAGATGGGTGTTGAAAACATTATATTTATCAAAGCGTTCATCGAAGTCACAACCGTTTTCAGAATACACTAACTCGAAAAATTTGGCAAATAACCATGAAAAAACAACAAAACTTGAAAATGCTTATTTCGCGATTTCCAGTCGATTTTAGACACTTTTAGGTAGTTTTCATTTTTGCAAAACCACTGATCGTTTTGAAGTCTAGATGGTTAATATAAGCTAGATGGGCATTGAAAACATTATATTTATCAAAGCGTTCATCGAAGTCACAACCGTTTTCAGAATACACAAACTCACAAAGTTTGGCAAATAACCATGAAAAAACAACAAAACTTGAAAATGCTTATTTGGTGATTTCCAGTCGATTTTAGACACTTTTAGGTAGTTTTCATTTTTGCAAAACCACTGATCGTTTTGAAGTCTAGATGGTTAATAGCTAGATGGGTGTTGAAAACATTATATTTATCAAAGCGTTCATCGAAGTCACAACCGTTTTCAGAATACACAAACTCACAAAGTTTGGCAAATAACCATGAAAAAGCAAGAAAACTTGAAAATGCTTATTTCGTGATTTCCAGTCGATTTTAGACACTTTTAGGTAGTTTTCATTTTTGCAAAACCACTGATCGTTTTGAAGTCTAGATGGTTAATATAAGCTAGATGGGTGTTGAAAACATTATATTTATCAAAGCGTTCATCGAAGACACAACCGTTTTCAGAATACACAAACTCACAAAGTTTGGCAAATAACCATGAAAAAACAACAAAACTTGAAAATGCTTATTTCGTGATTTCCAGTCGATTTTAGACACTTTTAGGTAGTTTTCATTTTTGCAAAACCACTGTTCGTTTTGAAGTCTAGATGGTTAATATAAGCTAGATGGGTGTTGAAAACATTATATTTATCAAAGCGTTCATCGAAGTCACAACCGTTTTCAGAATACACTAACTCGAAAAATTTGGCAAATAACCATGAAAAAACAACAAAACTTGAAAATGCTTATTTCGCGATTTCCAGTCGATTTTAGACACTTTTAGGTAGTTTTCATTTTTGCAAAACCACTGATCGTTTTGAAGTCTAGATGGTTAATATAAGCTAGATGGGCATTGAAAACATTATATTTATCAAAGCGTTCATCGAAGTCACAACCGTTTTCAGAATACACAAACTCACAAAGTTTGGCAAATAACCATGAAAAAACAACAAAACTTGAAAATGCTTATTTGGTGATTTCCAGTCGATTTTAGACACTTTTAGGTAGTTTTCATTTTTGCAAAACCACTGATCGTTTTGAAGTCTAGATGGTTAATAGCTAGATGGGTGTTGAAAACATTATATTTATCAAAGCGTTCATCGAAGTCACAACCGTTTTCAGAATACACAAACTCACAAAGTTTGGCAAATAACCATGAAAAAACAACAAAACTTGAAAATGCTTATTTCGTGATTTCCAGTCGATTTTAGACACTTTTAGGTAGTTTTCATTTTTGCAAAACCACTGATCGTTTTGAAGTCTAGATGGTTAATATAAGCTAGATGGGTGTTGAAAACATTATATTTATCAAAGCGTTCATCGAAGTCACAACCGTTTTCAGAATACACAAACTCACAAAGTTTGGCAAATAACCATGAAAAAACAACAAAACTTGAAAATGCTTATTTCGTGATTTCCAGTCGATTTTAGACACTTTTAGGTAGTTTTCATTTTTGCAAAACCACTGTTCGTTTTGAAGTCTAGATGGTTAATATAAGCTAGATGGGTTGTTGAAAACATTATATTTATCAAAGCGTTCATCGAAGTCACAACCGTTTTCAGAATACACTAACTCGAAAAATTTGGCAAATAACCATGAAAAAACACCAAACTTGAAAATGCTTATTTCGTGATTTCCAGTCGATTTTAGACACTTTTAGGTAGTTTTCATTTTTGCAAAACCACTGATCGTTTTGAAGTCTAGATGGTTAATATAAGCTAGATGGGTGTTGAAAACATTATATTTATCAAAGCGTTCATCGAAGTCACAACCGTTTTCAGAATACACTAACTCGAAAAATTTGGCAAATAACCATGAAAAAACAACAAAACTTGAAAATGCTTATTTCGTGATTTCCAGTCGATTATAGACACTTTTAGGTAGTTTTCATTTTTGCAAAACCACTGTTCGTTTTGAAGTCTAGATGGTTAATATAAGCTAGATGGGTGTTGAAAACATTATATTTATCAAAGCGTTCATCGAAGTCACAACCGTTTTCAGAATACACTAACTCGAAAAATTTGGCAAATAACCATGAAAAAACAACAAAACTTGAAAATGCTTATTTCGTGATTTCCAGTCGATTTTAGACACTTTTAGGTAGTTTTCATTTTTGCAAAACCACTGATCGTTTTGAAGTCTAGATGGTTAATATAAGCTAGATGGGTGTTGAAAACATTATATTTATCAAAGCGTTCATCGAAGTCACAACCGTTTTCAGAATACACAAACTCACAAAGTTTGGCAAATAACCATGAAAAAACAACAAAACTTGAAAATGCTTATTTCGTGATTTCCAGTCGATTTTAGACACTTTTAGGTAGTTTTCATTTTTGCAAAACCACTGTTCGTTTTGAAGTCTAGATGGTTAATATAAGCTAGATGGGTGTTGAAAACATTATATTTATCAAAGCGTTCATCGAAGTCACAACCGTTTTCAGAATACACTAACTCGAAAAATTTGGCAAATAACCATGAAAAAACAACAAAACTTGAAAATGCTTATTTCGTGATTTCCAGTCGATTTTAGACACTTTTAGGTAGTTTTCATTTTTGCAAAACCACTGATCGTTTTGAAGTCTAGATGGTTAATATAAGCTAGATGGGCATTGAAAACATTATATTTATCAAAGCGTTCATCGAAGTCACAACCGTTTTCAGAATACACAAACTCACAAAATTTGGCAAATAACCATGAAAAGGCAAGAAAACTTGAAAATGCTTATTTCGTGATTTGCAGTCGATTTTAGACACTTTTAGGTAGTTTTCATTTTTGCAAAACCACTATTCGTTTTGAAGTCTAGATGGTTAATATAAGCTAGATGGGTGTTGAAAACATTATATTTATCAAAGCGTTCATCGAAGTCACAACCGTTTTCAGAATACACAAACTCACAAAATTTGGCAAATAACCATGAAAAAACAACAAAACTTGAAAATGCTTATTTCGTGATTTCCAGTCGATTTTAGACACTTTTAGGTAGTTTTCATTTTTGCAAAACCACTGATCGTTTTGAAGTCTAGATGGTTAATAGCTAGATGGGTGTTGAAAACATTATATTTATCAAAGCGTTCATCGAAGTCACAACCGTTTTCAGAATACACAAACTCACAAAGTTTGGCAAATAACCATGAAAAAACAACAAAACTTGAAAATGCTTATTTCGTGATTTCCAGTCGATTTTAGACACTTTTAGGTAGTTTTCATTTTTGCAAAACCACTGTTCGTTTTGAAGTCTAGATGGTTAATATAAGCTAGATGGGTGTTGAAAACATTATATTTATCGAAGTCACAACCGTTTTCAGAATACACAAACTCACAAAGTTTGGCAAATAACCATGAAAAAACAACAAAACTTGAAAATGCTTATTTGGTGATTTCCAGTCGATTTTAGACACTTTTAGGTAGTTTTCATTTTTGCAAAACCACTGATCGTTTTGAAGTCTAGATGGTTAATAGCTAGATGGGTGTTGAAAACATTATATTTATCAAAGCGTTCATCGAAGTCACAACCGTTTTCAGAATACACAAACTCACAAAGTTTGGCAAATAACCATGAAAAAACAACAAAACTTGAAAATGCTTATTTGGTGATTTCCAGTCGATTTTAGACACTTTTAGGTAGTTTTCATTTTTGCAAAACCACTGATCGTTTTGAAGTCTAGATGGTTAATATAAGCTAGATGGGTGTTGAAAACATTATATTTATCAAAGCGTTCATCGAAGTCACAACCGTTTTCAGAATACACAAACTCACAAAGTTTGGCAAATAACCATGAAAAAACAACAAAACTTGAAAATGCTTATTTCGTGATTTCCAGTCGATTTTAGACACTTTTAGGTAGTTTTCATTTTTGCAAAACCACTGTTCGTTTTGAAGTCTAGATGGTTAATATAAGCTAGATGGGTTGTTGAAAACATTATATTTATCAAAGCGTTCATCGAAGTCACAACCGTTTTCAGAATACACTAACTCGAAAAATTTGGCAAATAACCATGAAAAAACACCAAACTTGAAAATGCTTATTTGGTGATTTCCAGTCGATTTTAGACACTTTTAGGTAGTTTTCATTTTTGCAAAACCACTGATCGTTTTGAAGTCTAGATGGTTAATATAAGCTAGATGGGTGTTGAAAACATTATATTTATCAAAGCGTTCATCGAAGTCACAACCGTTTTCAGAATACACTAACTCGAAAAATTTGGCAAATAACCATGAAAAAACAACAAAACTTGAAAATGCTTATTTCGTGATTTCCAGTCGATTATAGACACTTTTAGGTAGTTTTCATTTTTGCAAAACCACTGTTCGTTTTGAAGTCTAGATGGTTAATATAAGCTAGATGGGTGTTGAAAACATTATATTTATCAAAGCGTTCATCGAAGTCACAACCGTTTTCAGAATACACTAACTCGAAAAATTTGGCAAATAACCATGAAAAAACAACAAAACTTGAAAATGCTTATTTCGTGATTTCCAGTCGATTTTAGACACTTTTAGGTAGTTTTCATTTTTGCAAAACCACTGATCGTTTTGAAGTCTAGATGGTTAATATAAGCTAGATGGGTGTTGAAAACATTATATTTATCAAAGCGTTCATCGAAGTCACAACCGTTTTCAGAATACACAAACTCACAAAGTTTGGCAAATAACCATGAAAAAACAACAAAACTTGAAAATGCTTATTTCGTGATTTCCAGTCGATTTTAGACACTTTTAGGTAGTTTTCATTTTTGCAAAACCACTGTTCGTTTTGAAGTCTAGATGGTTAATATAAGCTAGATGGGTTGTTGAAAACATTATATTTATCAAAGCGTTCATCGAAGTCACAACCGTTTTCAGAATACACTAACTCGAAAAATTTGGCAAATAACCATGAAAAAACACCAAACTTGAAAATGCTTATTTCGTGATTTCCAGTCGATTTTAGACACTTTTAGGTAGTTTTCATTTTTGCAAAACCACTGTTCGTTTTGAAGTCTAGATGGTTAATATAAGCTAGATGGGTGTTGAAAACATTATATTTATCAAAGCGTTCATCGAAGTCACAACCGTTTTCAGAATACACTAACTCGAAAAATTTGGCAAATAACCATGAAAAAACAACAAAACTTGAAAATGCTTATTTCGTGATTTCCAGTCGATTATAGACACTTTTAGGTAGTTTTCATTTTTGCAAAACCACTGTTCGTTTTGAAGTCTAGATGGTTAATATAAGCTAGATGGGTGTTGAAAACATTATATTTATCAAAGCGTTCATCGAAGTCACAACCGTTTTCAGAATACACTAACTCGAAAAATTTGGCAAATAACCATGAAAAAACAACAAAACTTGAAAATGCTTATTTCGTGATTTCCAGTCGATTTTAGACACTTTTAGGTAGTTTTCATTTTTGCAAAACCACTGATCGTTTTGAAGTCTAGATGGTTAATATAAGCTAGATGGGTGTTGAAAACATTATATTTATCAAAGCGTTCATCGAAGTCACAACCGTTTTCAGAATACACAAACTCACAAAGTTTGGCAAATAACCATGAAAAAACAACAAAACTTGAAAATGCTTATTTCGTGATTTCCAGTCGATTTTAGACACTTTTAGGTAGTTTTCATTTTTGCAAAACCACTGTTCGTTTTGAAGTCTAGATGGTTAATATAAGCTAGATGGGTTGTTGAAAACATTATATTTATCAAAGCGTTCATCGAAGTCACAACCGTTTTCAGAATACACTAACTCGAAAAATTTGGCAAATAACCATGAAAAAACACCAAACTTGAAAATGCTTATTTCGTGATTTCCAGTCGATTTTAGACACTTTTAGGTAGTTTTCATTTTTGCAAAACCACTGATCGTTTTGAAGTCTAGATGGTTAATATAAGCTAGATGGGTGTTGAAAACATTATATTTATCAAAGCGTTCATCGAAGTCACAACCGTTTTCAGAATACACTAACTCGAAAAATTTGGCAAATAACCATGAAAAAACAACAAAACTTGAAAATGCTTATTTCGTGATTTCCAGTCGATTATAGACACTTTTAGGTAGTTTTCATTTTTGCAAAACCACTGTTCGTTTTGAAGTCTAGATGGTTAATATAAGCTAGATGGGTGTTGAAAACATTATATTTATCAAAGCGTTCATCGAAGTCACAACCGTTTTCAGAATACACTAACTCGAAAAATTTGGCAAATAACCATGAAAAAACAACAAAACTTGAAAATGCTTATTTCGTGATTTCCAGTCGATTTTAGACACTTTTAGGTAGTTTTCATTTTTGCAAAACCACTGATCGTTTTGAAGTTTAGATGGTTAATATAAGCTAGATGGGTGTTGAAAACATTATATTTATCAAAGCGTTCATCGAAGTCACAACCGTTTTCAGAATACACAAACTCACAAAGTTTGGCAAATAACCATGAAAAAACAACAAAACTTGAAAATGCTTATTTCGTGATTTCCAGTCGATTTTAGACACTTTTAGGTAGTTTTCATTTTTGCAAAACCACTGTTCGTTTTGAAGTCTAGATGGTTAATATAAGCTAGATGGGTGTTGAAAACATTATATTTATCAAAGCGTTCATCGAAGTCACAACCGTTTTCAGAATACACTAACTCGAAAAATTTGGCAAATAACCATGAAAAAACAACAAAACTTGAAAATGCTTATTTCGTGATTTCCAGTCGATTTTAGACACTTTTAGGTAGTTTTCATTTTTGCAAAACCACTGATCGTTTTGAAGTCTAGATGGTTAATATAAGCTAGATGGGCATTGAAAACATTATATTTATCAAAGCGTTCATCGAAGTCACAACCGTTTTCAGAATACACAAACTCACAAAATTTGGCAATTAACCATGAAAAGGCAAGAAAACTTGAAAATGCTTATTTCGTGATTTGCAGTCGATTTTAGACACTTTTAGGTAGTTTTCATTTTTGCAAAACCACTATTCGTTTTGAAGTCTAGATGGTTAATATAAGCTAGATGGGTGTTGAAAACATTATATTTATCAAAGCGTTCATCGAAGTCACAACCGTTTTCAGAATACACAAACTCACAAAATTTGGCAAATAACCATGAAAAAACAACAAAACTTGAAAATGCTTATTTCGTGATTTCCAGTCGATTTTAGACACTTTTAGGTAGTTTTCATTTTTGCAAAACCACTGATCGTTTTGAAGTCTAGATGGTTAATAGCTAGATGGGTGTTGAAAACATTATATTTATCAAAGCGTTCATCGAAGTCACAACCGTTTTCAGAATACACAAACTCACAAAGTTTGGCAAATAACCATGAAAAAACAACAAAACTTGAAAATGCTTATTTCGTGATTTCCAGTCGATTTTAGACACTTTTAGGTAGTTTTCATTTTTGCAAAACCACTGTTCGTTTTGAAGTCTAGATGGTTAATATAAGCTAGATGGGTGTTGAAAACATTATATTTATCGAAGTCACAACCGTTTTCAGAATACACAAACTCACAAAGTTTGGCAAATAACCATGAAAAAACAACAAAACTTGAAAATGCTTATTTGGTGATTTCCAGTCGATTTTAGACACTTTTAGGTAGTTTTCATTTTTGCAAAACCACTGATCGTTTTGAAGTCTAGATGGTTAATAGCTAGATGGGTGTTCAAAACATTATATTTATCAAAGCGTTCATCGAAGTCACAACCGTTTTCAGAATACACAAACTCACAAAGTTTGGCAAATAACCATGAAAAAACAACAAAACTTGAAAATGCTTATTTGGTGATTTCCAGTCGATTTTAGACACTTTTAGGTAGTTTTCATTTTTGCAAAACCACTGATCGTTTTGAAGTCTAGATGGTTAATATAAGCTAGATGGGTGTTGAAAACATTATATTTATCAAAGCGTTCATCGAAGTCACAACCGTTTTCAGAATACACAAACTCACAAAGTTTGGCAAATAACCATGAAAAAACAACAAAACTTGAAAATGCTTATTTCGTGATTTCCAGTCGATTTTAGACACTTTTAGGTAGTTTTCATTTTTGCAAAACCACTGTTCGTTTTGAAGTCTAGATGGTTAATATAAGCTAGATGGGTTGTTGAAAACATTATATTTATCAAAGCGTTCATCGAAGTCACAACCGTTTTCAGAATACACTAACTCGAAAAATTTGGCAAATAACCATGAAAAAACACCAAACTTGAAAATGCTTATTTGGTGATTTCCAGTCGATTTTAGACACTTTTAGGTAGTTTTCATTTTTGCAAAACCACTGATCGTTTTGAAGTCTAGATGGTTAATATAAGCTAGATGGGTGTTGAAAACATTATATTTATCAAAGCGTTCATCGAAGTCACAACCGTTTTCAGAATACACTAACTCGAAAAATTTGGCAAATAACCATGAAAAAACAACAAAACTTGAAAATGCTTATTTCGTGATTTCTAGTCGATTATAGACACTTTTAGGTAGTTTTCATTTTTGCAAAACCACTGTTCGTTTTGAAGTCTAGATGGTTAATATAAGCTAGATGGGTGTTGAAAACATTATATTTATCAAAGCGTTCATCGAAGTCACAACCGTTTTCAGAATACACTAACTCGAAAAATTTGGCAAATAACCATGAAAAAACAACAAACCTTGAAAATGCTTATTTCGTGATTTCCAGTCGATTTTAGACACTTTTAGGTAGTTTTCATTTTTGCAAAACCACTGATCGTTTTGAAGTCTAGATGGTTAATATAAGCTAGATGGGTGTTGAAAACATTATATTTATCAAAGCGTTCATCGAAGTCACAACCGTTTTCAGAATACACAAACTCACAAAGTTTGGCAAATAACCATGAAAAAACAACAAAACTTGAAAATGCTTATTTCGTGATTTCCAGTCGATTTTAGACACTTTTAGGTAGTTTTCATTTTTGCAAAACCACTGTTCGTTTTGAAGTCTAGATGGTTAATATAAGCTAGATGGGTGTTGAAAACATTATATTTATCAAAGCGTTCATCGAAGTCACAACCGTTTTCAGAATACACTAACTCGAAAAATTTGGCAAATAACCATGAAAAAACAACAAAACTTGAAAATGCTTATTTCGTGATTTCCAGTCGATTTTAGACACTTTTAGGTAGTTTTCATTTTTGCAAAACCACTGATCGTTTTGAAGTCTAGATGGTTAATATAAGCTAGATGGGCATTGAAAACATTATATTTATCAAAGCGTTCATCGAAGTCACAACCGTTTTCAGAATACACAAACTCACAAAATTTGGCAAATAACCATGAAAAAGCAAGAAAACTTGAAAATGCTTATTTCGTGATTTGCAGTCGATTTTAGACACTTTTAGGTAGTTTTCATTTTTGCAAAACCACTATTCGTTTTGAAATCTAGATGGTTAATAAAAGCTAGATGGGTGTTGAAAACATTATATTTATCAAAGCGTTCATCGAAGTCACAACCGTTTTCAGAATACACAAACTCACAAAATTTGGCAAATAACCATGAAAAAACAACAAAACTTGAAAATGCTTATTTCGTGATTTCCAGCCGATTTTAGACACTTTTAGGTAGTTTTCATTTTTGCAAAACCACTGATCGTTTTGAAGTCTAGATGGTTAATAGCTAGATGGGTGTTGAAAACATTATATTTATCAAAGCGTTCATCGAAGTCACAACCGTTTTCAGAATACACAAACTCACAAAGTTTGGCAAATAACCATGAAAAAACAACAAAACTTGAAAATGCTTATTTCGTGATTTCCAGTCGATTTTAGACACTTTTAGGTAGTTTTCATTTTTGCAAAACCACTGTTCGTTTTGAAGTCTAGATGGTTAATATAAGCTAGATGGGTGTTGAAAACATTATATTTATCAAAGCGTTCATCGAAGTCACAACCGTTTTCAGAATACACAAACTCACAAAGTTTGGCAAATAACCATGAAAAAACAACAAAACTTGAAAATGCTTATTTCGTGATTTCCAGTCGATTTTAGACACTTTTAGGTAGTTTTCATTTTTGCAAAACCACTGATCGTTTTGAAGTCTAGATGGTTAATAGCTAGATGGGTGTTGAAAACATTATATTTATCAAAGCGTTCATCGAAGTCACAACCGTTTTCAGAATACACAAACTCACAAAGTTTGGCAAATAACCATGAAAAAACAACAAAACTTGAAAATGCTTATTTGGTGATTTCCAGTCGATTTTAGACACTTTTAGGTAGTTTTCATTTTTGCAAAACGACTGATCGTTTTGAAGTCTAGATGGTTAATATAAGCTAGATGGGTGTTGAAAACATTATATTTATCAAAGCGTTCATCGAAGTCACAACCGTTTTCAGAATACACAAACTCACAAAGTTTGGCAAATAACCATGAAAAAACAACAAAACTTGAAAATGCTTATTTCGTGATTTCCAGTCGATTTTAGACACTTTTAGGTAGTTTTCATTTTTGCAAAACCACTGTTCGTTTTGAAGTCTAGATGGTTAATATAAGCTAGATGGGTGTTGAAAACATTATATTTATCGAAGTCACAACCGTTTTCAGAATACACAAACTCACAAAGTTTGGCAAATAACCATGAAAAAACAACAAAACTTGAAAATGCTTATTTGGTGATTTCCAGTCGATTTTAGACACTTTTAGGTAGTTTTCATTTTTGCAAAACCACTGATCGTTTTGAAGTCTAGATGGTTAATAGCTAGATGGGTGTTGAAAACATTATATTTATCAAAGCGTTCATCGAAGTCACAACCGTTTTCAGAATACACAAACTCACAAAGTTTGGCAAATAACCATGAAAAAACAACAAAACTTGAAAATGCTTATTTGGTGATTTCCAGTCGATTTTAGACACTTTTAGGTAGTTTTCATTTTTGCAAAACCACTGATCGTTTTGAAGTCTAGATGGTTAATATAAGCTAGATGGGTGTTGAAAACATTATATTTATCAAAGCGTTCATCGAAGTCACAACCGTTTTCAGAATACACAAACTCACAAAGTTTGGCAAATAACCATGAAAAAACAACAAAACTTGAAAATGCTTATTTCGTGATTTCCAGTCGATTTTAGACACTTTTAGGTAGTTTTCATTTTTGCAAAACCACTGTTCGTTTTGAAGTCTAGATGGTTAATATAAGCTAGATGGGTTGTTGAAAACATTATATTTATCAAAGCGTTCATCGAAGTCACAACCGTTTTCAGAATACACTAACTCGAAAAATTTGGCAAATAACCATGAAAAAACACCAAACTTGAAAATGCTTATTTGGTGATTTCCAGTCGATTTTAGACACTTTTAGGTAGTTTTCATTTTTGCAAAACCACTGATCGTTTTGAAGTCTAGATGGTTAATATAAGCTAGATGGGTGTTGAAAACATTATATTTATCAAAGCGTTCATCGAAGTCACAACCGTTTTCAGAATACACTAACTCGAAAAATTTGGCAAATAACCATGAAGAAACAACAAAACTTGAAAATGCTTATTTCGTGATTTCCAGTCGATTTTAGACACTTTTAGGTAGTTTTCATTTTTGCAAAACCACTGATCGTTTTGAAGTCTAGATGGTTAATATAAGCTAGATGGGTGTTGAAAACATTATATTTATCAAAGCGTTCATCGAAGTCACAACCGTTTTCAGAATACACAAACTCACAAAGTTTGGCAAATAACCATGAAAAAACAACAAAACTTGAAAATGCTTATTTCGTGATTTCCAGTCGATTTTAGACACTTTTAGGTAGTTTTCATTTTTGCAAAACCACTGTTCGTTTTGAAGTCTAGATGGTTAATATAAGCTAGATGGGTGTTGAAAACATTATATTTATCAAAGCGTTCATCGAAGTCACAACCGTTTTCAGAATACACTAACTCGAAAAATTTGGCAAATAACCATGAAAAAACAACAAAACTTGAAAATGCTTATTTCGTGATTTCCAGTCGATTTTAGACACTTTTAGGTAGTTTTCATTTTTGCAAAACCACTGATCGTTTTGAAGTCTAGATGGTTAATATAAGCTAGATGGGCATTGAAAACATTATATTTATCAAAGCGTTCATCGAAGTCACAACCGTTTTCAGAATACACAAACTCACAAAATTTGGCAAATAACCATGAAAAAGCAAGAAAACTTGAAAATGCTTATTTCGTGATTTGCAGTCGATTTTAGACACTTTTAGGTAGTTTTCATTTTTGCAAAACCACTATTCGTTTTGAAATCTAGATGGTTAATATAAGCTAGATGGGTGTTGAAAACATTATATTTATCAAAGCGTTCATCGAAGTCACAACCGTTTTCAGAATACACAAACTCACAAAATTTGGCAAATAACCATGAAAAAACAACAAAACTTGAAAATGCTTATTTCGTGATTTCCAGTCGATTTTAGACACTTTTAGGTAGTTTTCATTTTTGCAAAACCACTGATCGTTTTGAAGTCTAGATGGTTAATAGCTAGATGGGTGTTGAAAACATTATATTTATCAAAGCGTTCATCGAAGTCACAACCGTTTTCAGAATACACAAACTCACAAAGTTTGGCAAATAACCATGAAAAAACAACAAAACTTGAAAATGCTTATTTCGTGATTTCCAGTCGATTTTAGACACTTTTAGGTAGTTTTCATTTTTGCAAAACCACTGTTCGTTTTGAAGTCTAGATGGTTAATATAAGCTAGATGGGTGTTGAAAACATTATATTTATCAAAGCGTTCATCGAAGTCACAACCGTTTTCAGAATACACAAACCCACAAAGTTTGGCAAATAACCATGAAAAAACAACAAAACTTGAAAATGCTTATTTCGTGATTTCCAGTCGATTTTAGACACTTTTAGGTAGTTTTCATTTTTGCAAAACCACTGATCGTTTTGAAGTCTAGATGGTTAATAGCTAGATGGGTGTTGAAAACATTATATTTATCAAAGCGTTCATCGAAGTCACAACCGTTTTCAGAATACACAAACTCACAAAGTTTGGCAAATAACCATGAAAAAACAACAAAACTTGAAAATGCTTATTTGGTGATTTCCAGTCGATTTTAGACACTTTTAGGTAGTTTTCATTTTTGCAAAACGACTGATCGTTTTGAAGTCTAGATGGTTAATATAAGCTAGATGGGTGTTGAAAACATTATATTTATCAAAGCGTTCATCGAAGTCACAACCGTTTTCAGAATACACAAACTCACAAAGTTTGGCAAATAACCATGAAAAAACAACAAAACTTGAAAATGCTTATTTCGTGATTTCCAGTCGATTTTAGACACTTTTAGGTAGTTTTCATTTTTGCAAAACCACTGTTCGTTTTGAAGTCTAGATGGTTAATATAAGCTAGATGTGTTGTTGAAAACATTATATTTATCAAAGCGTTCATCGTAGTCACAACCGTTTTCAGAATACACTAACTCGAAAAATTTGGCAAATAACCATGAAAAAACACCAAACTTGAAAATGCTTATTTGGTGATTTCCAGTCGATTTTAGACACTTTTAGGTAGTTTTCATTTTTGCAAAACCACTGATCGTTTTGAAGTCTAGATGGTTAATATAAGCTAGATGGGTGTTGAAAACATTATATTTATCAAAGCGTTCATCGAAGTCACAACCGTTTTCAGAATACACTAACTCGAAAAATTTGGCAAATAACCATGAAAAAACAACAAAACTTGAAAATGCTTATTTCGTGATTTCCAGTCGATTATAGACACTTTTAGGTAGTTTTCATTTTTGCAAAACCACTGTTCGTTTTGAAGTCTAGATGGTTAATATAAGCTAGATGGGTGTTGAAAACATTATATTTATCAAAGCGTTCATCGAAGTCACAACCGTTTTCAGAATACACTAACTCGAAAAATTTGGCAAATAACCATGAAAAAACAACAAAACTTGAAAATGCTTATTTCGTGATTTCCAGTCGATTTTAGACACTTTTAGGTAGTTTTCATTTTTGCAAAACCACTGATCGTTTTGAAGTCTAGATGGTTAATATAAGCTAGATGGGTGTTGAAAACATTATATTTATCAAAGCGTTCATCGAAGTCACAACCGTTTTCAGAATACACAAACTCACAAAGTTTGGCAAATAACCATGAAAAAACAACAAAACTTGAAAATGCTTATTT
Organism: Octopus bimaculoides; assembly: GCF_046866305.1. NCBI lineage: Eukaryota > Metazoa > Mollusca > Cephalopoda > Octopoda > Octopodidae > Octopus > Octopus bimaculoides. The sequence continues at coordinate 356,071 of NW_028315293.1, forward strand.
CGTGATTTCCAGTCGATTTTAGACACTTTTAGGTAGTTTTCATTTTTGCAAAACCACTGTTCGTTTTGAAGTCTAGATGGTTAATATAAGCTAGATGGGTGTTGAAAACATTATATTTATCAAAGCGTTCATCGAAGTCACAACCGTTTTCAGAATACACTAACTCGAAAAATTTGGCAAATAACCATGAAAAAACAACAAAACTTGAAAATGCTTATTTGGTGATTTCCAGTCGGTTTTAGACACTTTTAGGTAGTTTTCATTTTTGCAAAACCACTGATCGTTTTGAAGTCTAGATGGTTAATATAAGCTAGATGGGTGTTGAAAACATTATATTTATCAAAGCGTTCATCGAAGTCACAACCGTTTTCAGAATACACAAACTCACAAAGTTTGGCAAATAACCATGAAAAAACAACAAAACTTGAAAATGCTTATTTCGTGATTTCCAGTCGATTTTAGACACTTTTAGGTAGTTTTCATTTTTGCAAAACCACTGTTCGTTTTGAAGTCTAGATGGTTAATATAAGCTAGATGGGTGTTGAAAACATTATATTTATCAAAGCGTTCATCGAAGTCACAACCGTTTTCAGAATACACAAACTCACAAAGTTTGGCAAATAACCATGAAAAAACAACAAAACTTGAAAATGCTTATTTCGTGATTTCCAGTCGATTTTAGACACTTTTAGGTAGTTTTCATTTTTGCAAAACCACTGTTCGTTTTGAAGTCTAGATGGTTAATATAAGCTAGATGGGTGTTGAAAACATTATATTTATCAAAGCGTTCATCGAAGTCACAACCGTTTTCAGAATACACTAACTCGAAAAATTTGGCAAATAACCATGAAAAAACAACAAAACTTGAAAATGCTTATTTCGTGATTTCCAGTCGATTTTAGACACTTTTAGGTAGTTTTCATTTTTGCAAAACCACTGATCGTTTTGAAGTCTAGATGGTTAATATAAGCTAGGTGGGTGTTGAAAACATTATATTTATCAAAGCGTTCATCGAAGTCACAACCGTTTTCAGAATACACAAACTCACAAAGTTTGGCAAATAACCATGAAAAAACAACAAAACTTGAAAATGCTTATTTCGTGATTTCCAGTCGATTTTAGACACTTTTAGGTAGTTTTCATTTTTGCAAAACCACTGTTCGTTTTGAAGTCTAGATGGTTAATATAAGCTAGATGGGTGTTGAAAACATTATATTTATCAAAGCGTTCATCGAAGTCACAACCGTTTTCAGAATACACAAACTCACAAAGTTTGGCAAATAACCATGAAAAAACAACAAAACTTGAAAATGCTTATTTCGTGATTTCCAGTCGATTTTAGACACTTTTAGGTAGTTTTCATTTTTGCAAAACCACTGTTCGTTTTGAAGTCTAGATGGTTAATATAAGCTAGATGGGTGTTGAAAACATTATATTTATCAAAGCGTTCATCGAAGTCACAACCGTTTTCAGAATACACTAACTCGAAAAATTTGGCAAATAACCATGAAAAAACAACAAAACTTGAAAATGCTTATTTCGTGATTTCCAGTCGATTTTAGACACTTTTAGGTAGTTTTCATTTTTGCAAAACCACTGATCGTTTTGAAGTCTAGATGGTTAATATAAGCTAGATGGGTGTTGAAAACATTATATTTATCAAAGCGTTCATCGAAGTCACAACCGTTTTCAGAATACACAAACTCACAAAGTTTGGCAAATAACCATGAAAAAACAACAAAACTTGAAAATGCTTATTTCGTGATTTCCAGTCGATTTTAGACACTTTTAGGTAGTTTTCATTTTTGCAAAACCACTGTTCGTTTTGAAGTCTAGATGGTTAATATAAGCTAGATGGGTGTTGAAAACATTATATTTATCAAAGCGTTCATCGAAGTCACAACCGTTTTCAGAATACACTAACTCGAAAAATTTGGCAAATAACCATGAAAAAACAACAAAACTTGAAAATGCTTATTTCGTGATTTGCAGTCGATTTTAGACACTTTTAGGTAGTTTTCATTTTTGCAAAACCACTATTCGTTTTGAAGTCTAGATGGTTAATATAAGCTAGATGGGTGTTGAAAACATTATATTTATCAAAGCGTTCATCGAAGTCACAACCGTTTTCAGAATACACAAACTCACAAAATTTGGCAAATAACCATGAAAAAACAACAAAACTTGAAAATGCTTATTTCGTGATTTCCAGTCGATTTTAGACACTTTTAGGTAGTTTTCATTTTTGCAAAACCACTGATCGTTTTGAAGTCTAGATGGTTAATATAAGCTAGATGGGTGTTGAAAACATTATATTTATCAAAGCGTTCATCGAAGTCACAACCGTTTTCAGAATACACAAACTCACAAAATTTGGCAAATAACCATGAAAAAACAACAAAACTTGAAAATGCTTATTTCGTGATTACCAGTCGATTTTAGACACTTTTAGGTAGTTTTCATTTTTGCAAAACCACTGTTCGTTTTGAAGTCTAGATGGTTAATATAAGCTAGATGGGTGTTGAAAACATTATATTTATCAAAGCGTTCATCGAAGTCACAACCGTTTTCAGAAAACACAAACTCACAAAATTTGGCAAATAACCATGAAAAAACAACAAAACTTGAAAATGCTTATTTCGTGATTTCCAGTCGATTTTAGACACTTTTAGGTAGTTTTCATTTTTGCAAAACCACTGTTCGTTTTGAAGTCTAGATGGTTAATATAAGCTAGATGGGTGTTGAAAACATTATATTTATCAAAGCGTTCATCGAAGTCACAACCGTTTTCAGAATACACAAACTCACAAAATTTGGCAAATAACCATGAAAAAACAACAAAACTTGAAAATGCTTATTTGGTGATTTACAGTCGATTTTAGACCCTTTTAGGTAGTTTTCATTTTTGCAAAACCACTGTTCGTTTTGAAGTCTAGATGGTTAATATAAGCTAGATGGGTGTTGAAAACATTATATTTATCAAAGCGTTCATCGAAGTCACAACCGTTTTCAGAATACACTAACTCGAAAAATTTGGCAAATAACCATGAAAAAACAACAAAACTTGAAAATGCTTATTTGGTGATTTCCAGTCGGTTTTAGACACTTTTAGGTAGTTTTCATTTTTGCAAAACCACTGATCGTTTTGAAGTCTAGATGGTTAATATAAGCTAGATGGGTGTTGAAAACATTATATTTATCAAAGCGTTCATCGAAGTCACAACCGTTTTCAGAATACACAAACTCACAAAGTTTGGCAAATAACCATGAAAAAACAACAAAACTTGAAAATGCTTATTTCGTGATTTCCAGTCGATTTTAGACACTTTTAGGTAGTTTTCATTTTTGCAAAACCACTGTTCGTTTTGAAGTCTAGATGGTTAATATAAGCTAGATGGGTGTTGAAAACATTATATTTATCAAAGCGTTCATCGAAGTCACAACCGTTTTCAGAATACACAAACTCACAAAGTTTGGCAAATAACCATGAAAAAACAACAAAACTTGAAAATGCTTATTTCGTGATTTCCAGTCGATTTTAGACACTTTTAGGTAGTTTTCATTTTTGCAAAACCACTGTTCGTTTTGAAGTCTAGATGGTTAATATAAGCTAGATGGGTGTTGAAAACATTATATTTATCAAAGCGTTCATCGAAGTCACAACCGTTTTCAGAATACACTAACTCGAAAAATTTGGCAAATAACCATGAAAAAACAACAAAACTTGAAAATGCTTATTTCGTGATTTCCAGTCGATTTTAGACACTTTTAGGTAGTTTTCATTTTTGCAAAACCACTGATCGTTTTGAAGTCTAGATGGTTAATATAAGCTAGGTGGGTGTTGAAAACATTATATTTATCAAAGCGTTCATCGAAGTCACAACCGTTTTCAGAATACACAAACTCACAAAGTTTGGCAAATAACCATGAAAAAACAACAAAACTTGAAAATGCTTATTTCGTGATTTCCAGTCGATTTTAGACACTTTTAGGTAGTTTTCATTTTTGCAAAACCACTGTTCGTTTTGAAGTCTAGATGGTTAATATAAGCTAGATGGGTGTTGAAAACATTATATTTATCAAAGCGTTCATCGAAGTCACAACCGTTTTCAGAATACACAAACTCACAAAGTTTGGCAAATAACCATGAAAAAACAACAAAACTTGAAAATGCTTATTTCGTGATTTCCAGTCGATTTTAGACACTTTTAGGTAGTTTTCATTTTTGCAAAACCACTGTTCGTTTTGAAGTCTAGATGGTTAATATAAGCTAGATGGGTGTTGAAAACATTATATTTATCAAAGCGTTCATCGAAGTCACAACCGTTTTCAGAATACACTAACTCGAAAAATTTGGCAAATAACCATGAAAAAACAACAAAACTTGAAAATGCTTATTTCGTGATTTCCAGTCGATTTTAGACACTTTTAGGTAGTTTTCATTTTTGCAAAACCACTGATCGTTTTGAAGTCTAGATGGTTAATATAAGCTAGATGGGTGTTGAAAACATTATATTTATCAAAGCGTTCATCGAAGTCACAACCGTTTTCAGAATACACAAACTCACAAAGTTTGGCAAATAACCATGAAAAAACAACAAAACTTGAAAATGCTTATTTCGTGATTTCCAGTCGATTTTAGACACTTTTAGGTAGTTTTCATTTTTGCAAAACCACTGTTCGTTTTGAAGTCTAGATGGTTAATATAAGCTAGATGGGTGTTGAAAACATTATATTTATCAAAGCGTTCATCGAAGTCACAACCGTTTTCAGAATACACTAACTCGAAAAATTTGGCAAATAACCATGAAAAAACAACAAAACTTGAAAATGCTTATTTCGTGATTTCCAGTCGATTTTAGACACTTTTAGGTAGTTTTCATTTTTGCAAAACCACTATTCGTTTTGAAGTCTAGATGGTTAATATAAGCTAGATGGGTGTTGAAAACATTATATTTATCAAAGCGTTCATCGAAGTCACAACCGTTTTCAGAATACACAAACTCACAAAATTTGGCAAATAACCATGAAAAAACAACAAAACTTGAAAATGCTTATTTCGTGATTTCCAGTCGATTTTAGACACTTTTAGGTAGTTTTCATTTTTGCAAAACCACTGATCGTTTTGAAGTCTAGATGGTTAATATAAGCTAGATGGGTGTTGAAAACATTATATTTATCAAAGCGTTCATCGAAGTCACAACCGTTTTCAGAATACACAAACTCACAAAATTTGGCAAATAACCATGAAAAAACAACAAAACTTGAAAATGCTTATTTCGTGATTACCAGTCGATTTTAGACACTTTTAGGTAGTTTTCATTTTTGCAAAACCACTGTTCGTTTTGAAGTCTAGATGGTTAATATAAGCTAGATGGGTGTTGAAAACATTATATTTATCAAAGCGTTCATCGAAGTCACAACCGTTTTCAGAAAACACAAACTCACAAAATTTGGCAAATAACCATGAAAAAACAACAAAACTTGAAAATGCTTATTTCGTGATTTCCAGTCGATTTTAGACACTTTTAGGTAGTTTTCATTTTTGCAAAACCACTGTTCGTTTTGAAGTCTAGATGGTTAATATAAGCTAGATGGGTGTTGAAAACATTATATTTATCAAAGCGTTCATCGAAGTCACAACCGTTTTCAGAATACACAAACTCACAAAATTTGGCAAATAACCATGAAAAAACAACAAAACTTGAAAATGCTTATTTGGTGATTTACAGTCGATTTTAGACACTTTTAGGTAGTTTTCATTTTTGCAAAACCACTGTTCGTTTTGAAGTCTAGATGGTTAATATAAGCTAGATGGGCATTGAAAACATTATATTTATCAAAGCGTTCATCGAAGTCACAACCGTTTTCAGAATACACAAACTCACAAAATTTGGCAAATAACCATGAAAAAACAACAAAACTTGAAAATGCTTATTTCGTGATTTCCAGTCGATTTTAGACACTTTTAGGTAGTTTTCATTTTTGCAAAACCACTGTTCGTTTTGAAGTCTAGATGGTTAATATAAGCTAGATGGGTGTTGAAAACATTATATTTATCAAAGCGTTCATCGAAGTCACAACCGTTTTCAGAATACAAAAACTCACAAAGTTTGGCAAATAACCATGAAAAAACAACAAAACTTGAAAATGCTTATTTGGTGATTTCCAGTCGATTTTAGACACTTTTAGGTAGTTTTCATTTTTGCAAAACCACTGATCGTTTTGAAGTCTAGATGGTTAATATAAGCTAGATGGGTGTTGAAAACATTATATTTATCAAAGCGTTCATCGAAGTCACAACCGTTTTCAGAATACACTAACTCGAAAAATTTGGCAAATAACCATGAAAAAACAACAAAACTTGAAAATGCTTATTTCGTGATTTCCAGTCGATTTTAGACACTTTTAGGTAGTTTTCATTTTTGCAAAACCACTGATCGTTTTGAAGTCTAGATGGTTAATATAAGCTAGGTGGGTGTTGAAAACATTATATTTATCAAAGCGTTCATCGAAGTCACAACCGTTTTCAGAATACACAAACTCACAAAGTTTGGCAAATAACCATGAAAAAACAACAAAACTTGAAAATGCTTATTTCGTGATTTCCAGTCGATTTTAGACACTTTTAGGTAGTTTTCATTTTTGCAAAACCACTGTTCGTTTTGAAGTCTAGATGGTTAATATAAGCTAGATGGGTGTTGAAAACATTATATTTATCAAAGCGTTCATCGAAGTCACAACCGTTTTCAGAATACACAAACTCACAAAGTTTGGCAAATAACCATGAAAAAACAACAAAACTTGAAAATGCTTATTTCGTGATTTCCAGTCGATTTTAGACACTTTTAGGTAGTTTTCATTTTTGCAAAACCACTGTTCGTTTTGAAGTCTAGATGGTTAATATAAGCTAGATGGGTGTTGAAAACATTATATTTATCAAAGCGTTCATCGAAGTCACAACCGTTTTCAGAATACACTAACTCGAAAAATTTGGCAAATAACCATGAAAAAACAACAAAACTTGAAAATGCTTATTTCGTGATTTCCAGTCGATTTTAGACACTTTTAGGTAGTTTTCATTTTTGCAAAACCACTGTTCGTTTTGAAGTCTAGATGGTTAATATAAGCTAGATGGGTGTTGAAAACATTATATTTATCAAAGCGTTCATCGAAGTCACAACCGTTTTCAGAATACACTAACTCGAAAAATTTGGCAAATAACCATGAAAAATCAACAAAACTTGAAAATGCTTATTTCGTGATTTCCAGTCGATTTTAGACACTTTTAGGTAGTTTTCATTTTTGCAAAACCACTGATCGTTTTGAAGTCTAGATGGTTAATATAAGCTAGGTGGGTGTTGAAAACATTATATTTATCAAAGCGTTCATCGAAGTCACAACCGTTTTCAGAATACACAAACTCACAAAGTTTGCCAAATAACCATGAAAAAACAACAAAACTTGAAAATGCTTATTTGGTGATTTCCAGTCGATTTTAGACACTTTTAGGTAGTTTTCATTTTTGCAAAACCACTGATCGTTTTGAAGTCTAGATGGTTAATATAAGCTAGATGGGTGTTGAAAACATTATATTTATCAAAGCGTTCATCGAAGTCACAACCGTTTTCAGAATACACAAACTCACAAAGTTTGGCAAATAACCATGAAAAAACAACAAAACTTGAAAATGCTTATTTCGTGATTTCCAGTCGATTTTAGACACTTTTAGGTAGTTTTCATTTTTGCAAAACCACTGTTCGTTTTGAAGTCTAGATGGTTAATATAAGCTAGATGGGTGTTGAAAACATTATATTTATCAAAGCGTTCATCGAAGTCACAACCGTTTTCAGAATACACTAACTCGAAAAATTTGGCAAATAACCATGAAAAAACAACAAAACTTGAAAATGCTTATTTCGTGATTTCCAGTCGATTTTAGACACTTTTAGGTAGTTTTCATTTTTGCAAAACCACTGTTCGTTTTGAAGTCTAGATGGTTAATATAAGCTAGATGGGTGTTGAAAACATTATATTTATCAAGGCGTTCATCGAAGTCACAACCGTTTTCAGAATACACAAACTGACAAAGTTTGGCAAATAACCATGAAAAAACAACAAAACTTGAAAATGCTTATTTCGTGATTTCCAGTCGATTTTAGACACTTTTAGGTAGTTTTCATTTTTGCAAAACCACTGTTCGTTTTGAAGTCTAGATGGTTAATATAAGCTAGATGGGTGTTGAAAACATTATATTTATCAAAGCGTTCATCGAAGTCACAACCGTTTTCAGAATACACAAACTCACAAAGTTTGGCAAATAACCATGAAAAAACAACAAAACTTGAAAATGCTTATTTCGTGATTTCCAGTCGATTTTAGACACTTTTAGGTAGTTTTCATTTTTGCAAAACCACTGTTCGTTTTGAAGTCTAGATGGTTAATATAAGCTAGATGGGTTGTTGAAAACATTATATTTATCAAAGCGTTCATCGAAGTCACAACCGTTTTCAGAATACACTAACTCGAAAATTTGGCAAATAACCATGAAAAAACAACAAAACTTGAAAATGCTTATTTGGTGATTTCCAGTCGGTTTTAGACACTTTTAGGTAGTTTTCATTTTTGCAAAACCACTGATCGTTTTGAAGTCTAGATGGTTAATATAAGCTAGATGGGTGTTGAAAACATTATATTTATCAAAGCGTTCATCGAAGTCACAACCGTTTTCAGAATACACAAACTCACAAAGTTTGGCAAATAACCATGAAAAAACAACAAAACTTGAAAATGCTTATTTCGTGATTTCCAGTCGATTTTAGACACTTTTAGGTAGTTTTCATTTTTGCAAAACCACTGTTCGTTTTGAAGTCTAGATGGTTAATATAAGCTAGATGGGTGTTGAAAACATTATATTTATCAAAGCGTTCATCGAAGTCACAACCGTTTTCAGAATACACAAACTCACAAAGTTTGGCAAATAACCATGAAAAAACAACAAAACTTGAAAATGCTTATTTCGTGATTTCCAGTCGATTTTAGACACTTTTAGGTAGTTTTCATTTTTGCAAAACCACTGTTCGTTTTGAAGTCTAGATGGTTAATATAAGCTAGATGGGTGTTGAAAACATTATATTTATCAAAGCGTTCATCGAAGTCACAACCGTTTTCAGAATACACTAACTCGAAAAATTTGGCAAATAACCATGAAAAAACAACAAAACTTGAAAATGCTTATTTCGTGATTTCCAGTCGATTTTAGACATTTTTAGGTAGTTTTCATTTTTGCAAAACCACTGATCGTTTTGAAGTCTAGATGGTTAATATAAGCTAGGTGGGTGTTGAAAACATTATATTTATCAAAGCGTTCATCGAAGTCACAACCGTTTTCAGAATACACAAACTCACAAAGTTTGGCAAATAACCATGAAAAAACAACAAAACTTGAAAATGCTTATTTCGTGATTTCCAGTCGATTTTAGACACTTTTAGGTAGTTTTCATTTTTGCAAAACCACTGTTCGTTTTGAAGTCTAGATGGTTAATATAAGCTAGATGGGTGTTGAAAACATTATATTTATCAAAGCGTTCATCGAAGTCACAACCGTTTTCAGAATACACAAACTCACAAAGTTTGGCAAATAACCATGAAAAAACAACAAAACTTGAAAATGCTTATTTCGTGATTTCCAGTCGATTTTAGACACTTTTAGGTAGTTTTCATTTTTGCAAAACCACTGTTCGTTTTGAAGTCTAGATGGTTAATATAAGCTAGATGGGTGTTGAAAACATTATATTTATCAAGGCGTTCATCGAAGTCACAACCGTTTTCAGAATACACAAACTCGAAAAATTTGGCAAATAACCATGAAAAAACAACAAAACTTGAAAATACTTATTTCGTGATTTCAAGTCGATTTTAGACACTTTTAGGTAGTTTTCATTTTTGCAAAACCACTGATCGTTTTGAAGTCTAGATGGTTAATAGCTAGATGGGTGTTGAAAACATTATATTTATCAAAGCGTTCATCGAAGTCACAACCGTTTTCAGAATACACAAACTCACAAAGTTTGGCAAATAACCATGAAAAAACAACAAAACTTGAAAATGCTTATTTCGTGATTTCCAGTCGATTTTAGACACTTTTAGGTAGTTTTCATTTTTGCAAAACCACTGTTCGTTTTGAAGTCTAGATGGTTAATATAAGCTAGATGGGTGTTGAAAACATTATATTTATCAAAGCGTTCATCAAAGTCACAACCGTTTTCAGAATACACAAACTCACAAAGTTTGGCAAATAACCATGAAAAAACAACAAAACTTGAAAATGCTTATTTCGTGATTTCCAGTCGATTTTAGACACTTTTAGGTAGTTTTCATTTTTGCAAAACCACTGTTCGTTTTGAAGTCTAGATGGTTAATATAAGCTAGATGGGTGTTGAAAACATTATATTTATCAAAGCGTTCATCGAAGTCACAACCGTTTTCAGAATACACTAACTCGAAAAATTTGGCAAATAACCATGAAAAATCAACAAAACTTGAAAATGCTTATTTGGTGATTTCCAGTCGATTTTAGACACTTTTAGGTAGTTTTCATTTTTGCAAAACCACTGATCGTTTTGAAGTCTAGATGGTTAATATAAGCTAGATGGGTGTTGAAAACATTATATTTATCAAAGCGTTCATCGAAGTCACAACCGTTTTCAGAATACACAAACTCACAAAGTTTGGCAAATAACCATGAAAAAACAACAAAACTTGAAAATGCTTATTTCGTGATTTCCAGTCGATTTTAGACACTTTTAGGTAGTTTTCATTTTTGCAAAACCACTGTTCGTTTTGAAGTCTAGATGGTTAATATAAGCTAGATGGGTGTTGAAAACATTATATTTATCAAAGCGTTCATCGAAGTCACAACCGTTTTCAGAATACACTAACTCGAAAAATTTGGCAAATAACCATGAAAAAACAACAAAACTTGAAAATGCTTATTTCGTGATTTCCAGTCGATTTTAGACACTTTTAGGTAGTTTTCATTTTTGCAAAACCACTGTTCGTTTTGAAGTCTAGATGGTTAATATAAGCTAGATGGGTGTTGAAAACATTATATTTATCAAGGCGTTCATCGAAGTCACAACCGTTTTCAGAATACACAAACTGACAAAGTTTGGCAAATAACCATGAAAAAACAACAAAACTTGAAAATGCTTATTTCGTGATTTCCAGTCGATTTTAGACACTTTTAGGTAGTTTTCATTTTTGCAAAACCACTGTTCGTTTTGAAGTCTAGATGGTTAATATATGCTAGATGGGTGTTGAAAACATTATATTTATCAAAGCGTTCATCGAAGTCACAACCGTTTTCAGAATACACAAACTCACAAAGTTTGGCAAATAACCATGAAAAAACAACAAAACTTGAAAATGCTTATTTCGTGATTTCCAGTCGATTTTAGACACTTTTAGGTAGTTTTCATTTTTGCAAAACCACTGTTCGTTTTGAAGTCTAGATGGTTAATATAAGCTAGATGGGTTGTTGAAAACATTATATTTATCAAAGCGTTCATCGAAGTCACAACCGTTTTCAGAATACACTAACTCGAAAATTTGGCAAATAACCATGAAAAAACAACAAAACTTGAAAATGCTTATTTGGTGATTTCCAGTCGGTTTTAGACACTTTTAGGTAGTTTTCATTTTTGCAAAACCACTGATCGTTTTGAAGTCTAGATGGTTAATATAAGCTAGATGGGTGTTGAAAACATTATATTTATCAAAGCGTTCATCGAAGTCACAACCGTTTTCAGAATACACAAACTCACAAAGTTTGGCAAATAACCATGAAAAAACAACAAAACTTGAAAATGCTTATTTCGTGATTTCCAGTCGATTTTAGACACTTTTAGGTAGTTTTCATTTTTGCAAAACCACTGTTCGTTTTGAAGTCTAGATGGTTAATATAAGCTAGATGGGTGTTGAAAACATTATATTTATCAAAGCGTTCATCGAAGTCACAACCGTTTTCAGAATACACTAACTCGAAAAATTTGGCAAATAACCATGAAAAAACAACAAAACTTGAAAATGCTTATTTGGTGATTTCCAGTCGGTTTTAGACACTTTTAGGTAGTTTTCATTTTTGCAAAACCACTGATCGTTTTGAAGTCTAGATGGTTAATATAAGCTAGATGGGTGTTGAAAACATTATATTTATCAAAGCGTTCATCGAAGTCACAACCGTTTTCAGAATACACTAACTCGAAAAATTTGGCAAATAACCATGAAAAATCAACAAAACTTGAAAATGCTTATTTGGTGATTTCCAGTCGATTTTAGACACTTTTAGGTAGTTTTCATTTTTGCAAAACCACTGATCGTTTTGAAGTCTAGATGGTTAATATAAGCTAGATGGGTGTTGAAAACATTATATTTATCAAAGCGTTCATCGAAGTCACAACCGTTTTCAGAATACACAAACTCACAAAGTTTGGCAAATAACCATGAAAAAACAACAAAACTTGAAAATGCTTATTTCGTGATTTCCAGTCGATTTTAGACACTTTTAGGTAGTTTTCATTTTTGCAAAACCACTGTTCGTTTTGAAGTCTAGATGGTTAATATAAGCTAGATGGGTGTTGAAAACATTATATTTATCAAAGCGTTCATCGAAGTCACAACCGTTTTCAGAATACACTAACTCGAAAAATTTGGCAAATAACCATGAAAAAACAACAAAACTTGAAAATGCTTATTTCGTGATTTCCAGTCGATTTTAGACACTTTTAGGTAGTTTTCATTTTTGCAAAACCACTGTTCGTTTTGAAGTCTAGATGGTTAATATAAGCTAGATGGGTGTTGAAAACATTATATTTATCAAGGCGTTCATCGAAGTCACAACCGTTTTCAGAATACACAAACTGACAAAGTTTGGCAAATAACCATGAAAAAACAACAAAACTTGAAAATGCTTATTTCGTGATTTCCAGTCGATTTTAGACACTTTTAGGTAGTTTTCATTTTTGCAAAACCACTGTTCGTTTTGAAGTCTAGATGGTTAATATATGCTAGATGGGTGTTGAAAACATTATATTTATCAAAGCGTTCATCGAAGTCACAACCGTTTTCAGAATACACAAACTCACAAAGTTTGGCAAATAACCATGAAAAAACAACAAAACTTGAAAATGCTTATTTCGTGATTTCCAGTCGATTTTAGACACTTTTAGGTAGTTTTCATTTTTGCAAAACCACTGTTCGTTTTGAAGTCTAGATGGTTAATATAAGCTAGATGGGTTGTTGAAAACATTATATTTATCAAAGCGTTCATCGAAGTCACAACCGTTTTCAGAATACACTAACTCGAAAATTTGGCAAATAACCATGAAAAAACAACAAAACTTGAAAATGCTTATTTGGTGATTTCCAGTCGGTTTTAGACACTTTTAGGTAGTTTTCATTTTTGCAAAACCACTGATCGTTTTGAAGTCTAGATGGTTAATATAAGCTAGATGGGTGTTGAAAACATTATATTTATCAAAGCGTTCATCGAAGTCACAACCGTTTTCAGAATACACAAACTCACAAAGTTTGGCAAATAACCATGAAAAAACAACAAAACTTGAAAATGCTTATTTCGTGATTTCCAGTCGATTTTAGACACTTTTAGGTAGTTTTCATTTTTGCAAAACCACTGTTCGTTTTGAAGTCTAGATGGTTAATATAAGCTAGATGGGTGTTGAAAACATTATATTTATCAAAGCGTTCATCGAAGTCACAACCGTTTTCAGAATACACTAACTCGAAAAATTTGGCAAATAACCATGAAAAAACAACAAAACTTGAAAATGCTTATTTGGTGATTTCCAGTCGGTTTTAGACACTTTTAGGTAGTTTTCATTTTTGCAAAACCACTGATCGTTTTGAAGTCTAGATGGTTAATATAAGCTAGATGGGTGTTGAAAACATTATATTTATCAAAGCGTTCATCGAAGTCACAACCGTTTTCAGAATACACAAACTCACAAAGTTTGGCAAATAACCATGAAAAAACAACAAAACTTGAAAATGCTTATTTCGTGATTTCCAGTCGATTTTAGACACTTTTAGGTAGTTTTCATTTTTGCAAAACCACTGTTCGTTTTGAAGTCTAGATGGTTAATATAAGCTAGATGGGTGTGGAAAACATTATATTTATCAAAGCGTTCATCGAAGTCACAACCGTTTTCAGAATACACAAACTCACAAAGTTTGGCAAATAACCATGAAAAAACAACAAAACTTGAAAATGCTTATTTCGTGATTTCCAGTCGATTTTAGACACTTTTAGGTAGTTTTCATTTTTGCAAAACCACTGTTCGTTTTGAAGTCTAGATGGTTAATATAAGCTAGATGGGTGTTGAAAACATTATATTTATCAAAGCGTTCATCGAAGTCACAACCGTTTTCAGAATACACAAACTCACAAAGTTTGGCAAATAACCATGAAAAAACAACAAAACTTGAAAATGCTTATTTCGTGATTTCCAGTCGATTTTAGACACTTTTAGGTAGTTTTCATTTTTGCAAAACCACTGTTCGTTTTGAAGTCTAGATGGTTAATATAAGCTAGATGGGTGTTGAAAACATTATATTTATCAAAGCGTTCATCAAAGTCACAACCGTTTTCAGAATACACAAACTCACAAAGTTTGGCAAATAACCATGAAAAAACAACAAAACTTGAAAATGCTTATTTCGTGATTTCCAGTCGATTTTAGACACTTTTAGGTAGTTTTCATTTTTGCAAAACCACTGTTCGTTTTGAAGTCTAGATGGTTAATATAAGCTAGATGGGTGTTGAAAACATTATATTTATCAAAGCGTTCATCGAAGTCACAACCGTTTTCAGAATACACTAACTCGAAAAATTTGGCAAATAACCATGAAAAATCAACAAAACTTGAAAATGCTTATTTGGTGATTTCCAGTCGATTTTAGACACTTTTAGGTAGTTTTCATTTTTGCAAAACCACTGATCGTTTTGAAGTCTAGATGGTTAATATAAGCTAGATGGGTGTTGAAAACATTATATTTATCAAAGCGTTCATCGAAGTCACAACCGTTTTCAGAATACACAAACTCACAAAGTTTGGCAAATAACCATGAAAAAACAACAAAACTTGAAAATGCTTATTTCGTGATTTCCAGTCGATTTTAGACACTTTTAGGTAGTTTTCATTTTTGCAAAACCACTGTTCGTTTTGAAGTCTAGATGGTTAATATAAGCTAGATGGGTGTTGAAAACATTATATTTATCAAAGCGTTCATCGAAGTCACAACCGTTTTCAGAATACACTAACTCGAAAAATTTGGCAAATAACCATGAAAAAACAACAAAACTTGAAAATGCTTATTTCGTGATTTCCAGTCGATTTTAGACACTTTTAGGTAGTTTTCATTTTTGCAAATCCACTGTTCGTTTTGAAGTCTAGATGGTTAATATAAGCTAGATGGGTGTTGAAAACATTATATTTATCAAGGCGTTCATCGAAGTCACAACCGTTTTCAGAATACACAAACTGACAAAGTTTCGCAAATAACCATGAAAAAACAACAAAACTTGAAAATGCTTATTTCGTGATTTCCAGTCGATTTTAGACACTTTTAGGTAGTTTTCATTTTTGCAAAACCACTGTTCGTTTTGAAGTCTAGATGGTTAATATATGCTAGATGGGTGTTGAAAACATTATATTTATCAAAGCGTTCATCGAAGTCACAACCGTTTTCAGAATACACAAACTCACAAAGTTTGGCAAATAACCATGAAAAAACAACAAAACTTGAAAATGCTTATTTCGTGATTTCCAGTCGATTTTAGACACTTTTAGGTAGTTTTCATTTTTGCAAAACCACTGTTCGTTTTGAAGTCTAGATGGTTAATATAAGCTAGATGGGTTGTTGAAAACATTATATTTATCAAAGCGTTCATCGAAGTCACAACCGTTTTCAGAATACACTAACTCGAAAATTTGGCAAATAACCATGAAAAAACAACAAAACTTGAAAATGCTTATTTGGTGATTTCCAGTCGGTTTTAGACACTTTTAGGTAGTTTTCATTTTTGCAAAACCACTGATCGTTTTGAAGTCTAGATGGTTAATATAAGCTAGATGGGTGTTGAAAACATTATATTTATCAAAGCGTTCATCGAAGTCACAACCGTTTTCAGAATACACAAACTCACAAAGTTTGGCAAATAACCATGAAAAAACAACAAAACTTGAAAATGCTTATTTCGTGATTTCCAGTCGATTTTAGACACTTTTAGGTAGTTTTCATTTTTGCAAAACCACTGTTCGTTTTGAAGTCTAGATGGTTAATATAAGCTAGATGGGTGTTGAAAACATTATATTTATCAAAGCGTTCATCGAAGTCACAACCGTTTTCAGAATACACTAACTCGAAAAATTTGGCAAATAACCATGAAAAAACAACAAAACTTGAAAATGCTTATTTGGTGATTTCCAGTCGGTTTTAGACACTTTTAGGTAGTTTTCATTTTTGCAAAACCACTGATCGTTTTGAAGTCTAGATGGTTAATATAAGCTAGATGGGTGTTGAAAACATTATATTTATCAAAGCGTTCATCGAAGTCACAACCGTTTTCAGAATACACAAACTCACAAAGTTTGGCAAATAACCATGAAAAAACAACAAAACTTGAAAATGCTTATTTCGTGATTTCCAATCGATTTTAGACACTTTTAGGTAGTTTTCATTTTTGCAAAACCACTGTTCGTTTTGAAGTCTAGATGGTTAATATAAGCTAGATGGGTGTTGAAAACATTATATTTATCAAAGCGTTCATCGAAGTCACAACCGTTTTCAGAATACACAAACTCACAAAGTTTGGCAAATAACCATGAAAAAACAACAAAACTTGAAAATGCTTATTTCGTGATTTCCAGTCGATTTTAGACACTTTTAGGTAGTTTTCATTTTTGCAAAACCACTGTTCGTTTTGAAGTCTAGATGGTTAATATAAGCTAGATGGGTGTTGAAAACATTATATTTATCAAAGCGTTCATCGAAGTCACAACCGTTTTCAGAATACACTAACTCGAAAAATTTGGCAAATAACCATGAAAAAACAACAAAACTTGAAAATGCTTATTTCGTGATTTCCAGTCGATTTTAGACACTTTTAGGTAGTTTTCATTTTTGCAAAACCACTGATCGTTTTGAAGTCTAGATGGTTAATATAAGCTAGGTGGGTGTTGAAAACATTATATTTATCAAAGCGTTCATCGAAGTCACAACCGTTTTCAGAATACACAAACTCACAAAGTTTGGCAAATAACCATGAAAAAACAACAAAACTTGAAAATGCTTATTTCGTGATTTCCAGTCGATTTTAGACACTTTTAGGTAGTTTTCATTTTTGCAAAACCACTGTTCGTTTTGAAGTCTAGATGGTTAATATAAGCTAGATGGGTGTTGAAAACATTATATTTATCAAAGCGTTCATCGAAGTCACAACCGTTTTCAGAATACACAAACTCACAAAGTTTGGCAAATAACCATGAAAAAACAACAAAACTTGAAAATGCTTATTTCATGATTTCCAGTCGATTTTAGACACTTTTAGGTAGTTTTCATTTTTGCAAAACCACTGTTCGTTTTGAAGTCTAGATGGTTAATATAAGCTAGATGGGTGTTGAAAACATTATATTTATCAAGGCGTTCATCGAAGTCACAACCGTTTTCAGAATACACAAACTCGAAAAATTTGGCAAATAACCATGAAAAAACAACAAAACTTGAAAATACTTATTTCGTGATTTCAAGTCGATTTTAGACACTTTTAGGTAGTTTTCATTTTTGCAAAACCACTGATCGTTTTGAAGTCTAGATGGTTAATATAAGCTAGATGGGCATTGAAAACATTATATTTATCAAAGCGTTCATCGAAGTCACAACCGTTTTCAGAATACACAAACTCACAAAGTTTGGCAAATAACCATGAAAAAACAACAAAACTTGAAAATGCTTATTTCGTGATTTCCAGTCGATTTTAGACACTTTTAGGTAGTTTTCATTTTTGCAAAACCACTGTTCGTTTTGAAGTCTAGATGGTTAATATAAGCTAGATGGGTGTTGAAAACATTATATTTATCAAAGCGTTCATCGAAGTCACAAACGTTTTCAGAATACACAAACTCACAAAGTTTGGCAAATAACCATGAAAAAACAACAAAACTTGAAAATGCTTATTTCGTGATTTCCAGTCGATTTTAGACACTTTTAGGTAGTTTTCATTTTTGCAAAACCACTGTTCGTTTTGAAGTCTAGATGGTTAATATAAGCTAGATGGGTGTTGAAAACATTATATTTATCAAGGCGTTCATCGAAGTCACAACCGTTTTCAGAATACACAAACTCGAAAAATTTGGCAAATAACCATGAAAAAACAACAAAACTTGAAAATGCTTATTTCGTGATTTCCAGTCGATTTTAGACACTTTTAGGTAGTTTTCATTTTTGCAAAACCACTGTTCGTTTTGAAGTCTAGATGGTTAATATAAGCTAGATGGGTGTTGAAAACATTATATTTATCAAAGCGTTCATCGATGTCACAACCGTTTTCAGAATACACTAACTCGAAAAATTTGGCAAATAACCATGAAAAAACAACAAAACTTGAAAATACTTATTTCGTGATTTCAAGTCGATTTTAGACACTTTTAGGTAGTTTTCATTTTTGCAAAACCACTGATCGTTTTGAAGTCTAGATGGTTAATATAAGCTAGATGGGCATTGAAAACATTATATTTATCAAAGCGTTCATCGAAGTCACAACCGTTTTCAGAATACACAAACTCACAAAATTTGGCAAATAACCATGAAAAAGCAAGAAAACTTGAAAATGCTTATTTCGTGATTTCCAGTCGATTTTAGACACTTTTAGGTAGTTTTCATTTTTGCAAAACCACTGATCGTTTTGAAGACTAGATGGTTAATATAAGCTAGATGGGTGTTGAAAACATTATATTTATCAAAGCGTTCATCGAAGTCACAACCGTTTTCAGAATACACAAACTCACAAAGTTTGGCAAATAACCATGAAAAAACAACAAAACTTGAAAATGCTTATTTCGTGATTTCCAGTCGATTTTAGACACTTTTAGGTAGTTTTCATTTTTGCAAAACCACTGTTCGTTTTGAAGTCTAGATGGTTAATATATGCTAGATGGGTGTTGAAAACATTATATTTATCAAAGCGTTCATCGAAGTCACAACCGTTTTCAGAATACACAAACTCACAAAGTTTGGCAAATAACCATGAAAAAACAACAAAACTTGAAAATGCTTATTTGGTGATTTCCAGTCGGTTTTAGACACTTTTAGGTAGTTTTCATTTTTGCAAAACCACTGATCGTTTTGAAGTCTAGATGGTTAATATAAGCTAGATGGGTGTTGAAAACATTATATTTATCAAAGCGTTCATCGAAGTCACAACCGTTTTCAGAATACACAAACTCACAAAGTTTGGCAAATAACCATGAAAAAACAACAAAACTTGAAAATGCTTATTTCGTGATTTCCAGTCGATTTTAGACACTTTTAGGTAGTTTTCATTTTTGCAAAACCACTGTTCGTTTTGAAGTCTAGATGGTTAATATAAGCTAGATGGGTGTTGAAAACATTATATTTATCAAAGCGTTCATCGAAGTCACAACCGTTTTCAGAATACACTAACTCGAAAAATTTGGCAAATAACCATGAAAAAACAACAAAACTTGAAAATGCTTATTTGGTGATTTCCAGTCGGTTTTAGACACTTTTAGGTAGTTTTCATTTTTGCAAAACCACTGATCGTTTTGAAGTCTAGATGGTTAATATAAGCTAGATGGGTGTTGAAAACATTATATTTATCAAAGCGTTCATCGAAGTCACAACCGTTTTCAGAATACACAAACTCACAAAGTTTGGCAAATAACCATGAAAAAACAACAAAACTTGAAAATGCTTATTTCGTGATTTCCAATCGATTTTAGACACTTTTAGGTAGTTTTCATTTTTGCAAAACCACTGTTCGTTTTGAAGTCTAGATGGTTAATATAAGCTAGATGGGTGTTGAAAACATTATATTTATCAAAGCGTTCATCGAAGTCACAACCGTTTTCAGAATACACAAACTCACAAAGTTTGGCAAATAACCATGAAAAAACAACAAAACTTGAAAATGCTTATTTCGTGATTTCCAGTCGATTTTAGACACTTTTAGGTAGTTTTCATTTTTGCAAAACCACTGTTCGTTTTGAAGTCTAGATGGTTAATATAAGCTAGATGGGTGTTGAAAACATTATATTTATCAAAGCGTTCATCGAAGTCACAACCGTTTTCAGAATACACTAACTCGAAAAATTTGGCAAATAACCATGAAAAAACAACAAAACTTGAAAATGCTTATTTCGTGATTTCCAGTCGATTTTAGACACTTTTAGGTAGTTTTCATTTTTGCAAAACCACTGATCGTTTTGAAGTCTAGATGGTTAATATAAGCTAGGTGGGTGTTGAAAACATTATATTTATCAAAGCGTTCATCGAAGTCACAACCGTTTTCAGAATACACAAACTCACAAAGTTTGGCAAATAACCATGAAAAAACAACAAAACTTGAAAATGCTTATTTCGTGATTTCCAGTCGATTTTAGACACTTTTAGGTAGTTTTCATTTTTGCAAAACCACTGTTCGTTTTGAAGTCTAGATGGTTAATATAAGCTAGATGGGTGTTGAAAACATTATATTTATCAAAGCGTTCATCGAAGTCACAACCGTTTTCAGAATACACAAACTCACAAAGTTTGGCAAATAACCATGAAAAAACAACAAAACTTGAAAATGCTTATTTCATGATTTCCAGTCGATTTTAGACACTTTTAGGTAGTTTTCATTTTTGCAAAACCACTGTTCGTTTTGAAGTCTAGATGGTTAATATAAGCTAGATGGGTGTTGAAAACATTATATTTATCAAGGCGTTCATCGAAGTCACAACCGTTTTCAGAATACACAAACTCGAAAAATTTGGCAAATAACCATGAAAAAACAACAAAACTTGAAAATACTTATTTCGTGATTTCAAGTCGATTTTAGACACTTTTAGGTAGTTTTCATTTTTGCAAAACCACTGATCGTTTTGAAGTCTAGATGGTTAATATAAGCTAGATGGGCATTGAAAACATTATATTTATCAAAGCGTTCATCGAAGTCACAACCGTTTTCAGAATACACAAACTCACAAAGTTTGGCAAATAACCATGAAAAAACAACAAAACTTGAAAATGCTTATTTCGTGATTTCCAGTCGATTTTAGACACTTTTAGGTAGTTTTCATTTTTGCAAAACCACTGTTCGTTTTGAAGTCTAGATGGTTAATATAAGCTAGATGGGTGTTGAAAACATTATATTTATCAAAGCGTTCATCGAAGTCACAAACGTTTTCAGAATACACAAACTCACAAAGTTTGGCAAATAACCATGAAAAAACAACAAAACTTGAAAATGCTTATTTCGTGATTTCCAGTCGATTTTAGACACTTTTAGGTAGTTTTCATTTTTGCAAAACCACTGTTCGTTTTGAAGTCTAGATGGTTAATATAAGCTAGATGGGTGTTGAAAACATTATATTTATCAAGGCGTTCATCGAAGTCACAACCGTTTTCAGAATACACAAACTCGAAAAATTTGGCAAATAACCATGAAAAAACAACAAAACTTGAAAATGCTTATTTCGTGATTTCCAGTCGATTTTAGACACTTTTAGGTAGTTTTCATTTTTGCAAAACCACTGTTCGTTTTGAAGTCTAGATGGTTAATATAAGCTAGATGGGTGTTGAAAACATTATATTTATCAAAGCGTTCATCGATGTCACAACCGTTTTCAGAATACACTAACTCGAAAAATTTGGCAAATAACCATGAAAAAACAACAAAACTTGAAAATACTTATTTCGTGATTTCAAGTCGATTTTAGACACTTTTAGGTAGTTTTCATTTTTGCAAAACCACTGATCGTTTTGAAGTCTAGATGGTTAATATAAGCTAGATGGGCATTGAAAACATTATATTTATCAAAGCGTTCATCGAAGTCACAACCGTTTTCAGAATACACAAACTCACAAAATTTGGCAAATAACCATGAAAAAGCAAGAAAACTTGAAAATGCTTATTTCGTGATTTCCAGTCGATTTTAGACACTTTTAGGTAGTTTTCATTTTTGCAAAACCACTGATCGTTTTGAAGACTAGATGGTTAATATAAGCTAGATGGGTGTTGAAAACATTATATTTATCAAAGCGTTCATCGAAGTCACAACCGTTTTCAGAATACACAAACTCACAAAG
Source organism: Octopus bimaculoides (assembly GCF_046866305.1). Lineage (NCBI taxonomy): Eukaryota > Metazoa > Mollusca > Cephalopoda > Octopoda > Octopodidae > Octopus > Octopus bimaculoides. The sequence continues at coordinate 378,460 of NW_028315293.1, forward strand.
TTTGGCAAATAACCATGAAAAAACAACAAAACTTGAAAATGCTTATTTCGTGATTTCCAGTCGATTTTAGACACTTTTAGGTAGTTTTCATTTTTGCAAAACCACTGTTCGTTTTGAAGTCTAGATGGTTAATATAAGCTAGATGGGTTGTTGAAAACATTATATTTATCAAAGCGTTCATCGAAGTCACAACCGTTTTCAGAATACACTAACTCGAAAATTTGGCAAATAACCATGAAAAAACAACAAAACTTGAAAATGCTTATTTGGTGATTTCCAGTCGGTTTTAGACACTTTTAGGTAGTTTTCATTTTTGCAAAACCACTGATCGTTTTGAAGTCTAGATGGTTAATATAAGCTAGATGGGTGTTGAAAACATTATATTTATCAAAGCGTTCATCGAAGTCACAACCGTTTTCAGAATACACAAACTCACAAAGTTTGGCAAATAACCATGAAAAAACAACAAAACTTGAAAATGCTTATTTCGTGATTTCCAGTCGATTTTAGACACTTTTAGGTAGTTTTCATTTTTGCAAAACCACTGTTCGTTTTGAAGTCTAGATGGTTAATATAAGCTAGATGGGTGTTGAAAACATTATATTTATCAAAGCGTTCATCGAAGTCACAACCGTTTTCAGAATACACTAACTCGAAAAATTTGGCAAATAACCATGAAAAAACAACAAAACTTGAAAATGCTTATTTCGTGATTTCCAGTCGATTTTAGACATTTTTAGGTAGTTTTCATTTTTGCAAAACCACTGATCGTTTTGAAGTCTAGATGGTTAATATAAGCTAGGTGGGTGTTGAAAACATTATATTTATCAAAGCGTTCATCGAAGTCACAACCGTTTTCAGAATACACAAACTCACAAAGTTTGGCAAATAACCATGAAAAAACAACAAAACTTGAAAATGCTTATTTCGTGATTTCCAGTCGATTTTAGACACTTTTAGGTAGTTTTCATTTTTGCAAAACCACTGTTCGTTTTGAAGTCTAGATGGTTAATATAAGCTAGATGGGTGTTGAAAACATTATATTTATCAAAGCGTTCATCGAAGTCACAACCGTTTTCAGAATACACAAACTCACAAAGTTTGGCAAATAACCATGAAAAAACAACAAAACTTGAAAATGCTTATTTCGTGATTTCCAGTCGATTTTAGACACTTTTAGGTAGTTTTCATTTTTGCAAAACCACTGTTCGTTTTGAAGTCTAGATGGTTAATATAAGCTAGATGGGTGTTGAAAACATTATATTTATCAAGGCGTTCATCGAAGTCACAACCGTTTTCAGAATACACAAACTCGAAAAATTTGGCAAATAACCATGAAAAAACAACAAAACTTGAAAATACTTATTTCGTGATTTCAAGTCGATTTTAGACACTTTTAGGTAGTTTTCATTTTTGCAAAACCACTGATCGTTTTGAAGTCTAGATGGTTAATAGCTAGATGGGTGTTGAAAACATTATATTTATCAAAGCGTTCATCGAAGTCACAACCGTTTTCAGAATACACAAACTCACAAAGTTTGGCAAATAACCATGAAAAAACAACAAAACTTGAAAATGCTTATTTCGTGATTTCCAGTCGATTTTAGACACTTTTAGGTAGTTTTCATTTTTGCAAAACCACTGTTCGTTTTGAAGTCTAGATGGTTAATATAAGCTAGATGGGTGTTGAAAACATTATATTTATCAAAGCGTTCATCAAAGTCACAACCGTTTTCAGAATACACAAACTCACAAAGTTTGGCAAATAACCATGAAAAAACAACAAAACTTGAAAATGCTTATTTCGTGATTTCCAGTCGATTTTAGACACTTTTAGGTAGTTTTCATTTTTGCAAAACCACTGTTCGTTTTGAAGTCTAGATGGTTAATATAAGCTAGATGGGTGTTGAAAACATTATATTTATCAAAGCGTTCATCGAAGTCACAACCGTTTTCAGAATACACTAACTCGAAAAATTTGGCAAATAACCATGAAAAATCAACAAAACTTGAAAATGCTTATTTGGTGATTTCCAGTCGATTTTAGACACTTTTAGGTAGTTTTCATTTTTGCAAAACCACTGATCGTTTTGAAGTCTAGATGGTTAATATAAGCTAGATGGGTGTTGAAAACATTATATTTATCAAAGCGTTCATCGAAGTCACAACCGTTTTCAGAATACACAAACTCACAAAGTTTGGCAAATAACCATGAAAAAACAACAAAACTTGAAAATGCTTATTTCGTGATTTCCAGTCGATTTTAGACACTTTTAGGTAGTTTTCATTTTTGCAAAACCACTGTTCGTTTTGAAGTCTAGATGGTTAATATAAGCTAGATGGGTGTTGAAAACATTATATTTATCAAAGCGTTCATCGAAGTCACAACCGTTTTCAGAATACACTAACTCGAAAAATTTGGCAAATAACCATGAAAAAACAACAAAACTTGAAAATGCTTATTTCGTGATTTCCAGTCGATTTTAGACACTTTTAGGTAGTTTTCATTTTTGCAAAACCACTGTTCGTTTTGAAGTCTAGATGGTTAATATAAGCTAGATGGGTGTTGAAAACATTATATTTATCAAGGCGTTCATCGAAGTCACAACCGTTTTCAGAATACACAAACTGACAAAGTTTGGCAAATAACCATGAAAAAACAACAAAACTTGAAAATGCTTATTTCGTGATTTCCAGTCGATTTTAGACACTTTTAGGTAGTTTTCATTTTTGCAAAACCACTGTTCGTTTTGAAGTCTAGATGGTTAATATATGCTAGATGGGTGTTGAAAACATTATATTTATCAAAGCGTTCATCGAAGTCACAACCGTTTTCAGAATACACAAACTCACAAAGTTTGGCAAATAACCATGAAAAAACAACAAAACTTGAAAATGCTTATTTCGTGATTTCCAGTCGATTTTAGACACTTTTAGGTAGTTTTCATTTTTGCAAAACCACTGTTCGTTTTGAAGTCTAGATGGTTAATATAAGCTAGATGGGTTGTTGAAAACATTATATTTATCAAAGCGTTCATCGAAGTCACAACCGTTTTCAGAATACACTAACTCGAAAATTTGGCAAATAACCATGAAAAAACAACAAAACTTGAAAATGCTTATTTGGTGATTTCCAGTCGGTTTTAGACACTTTTAGGTAGTTTTCATTTTTGCAAAACCACTGATCGTTTTGAAGTCTAGATGGTTAATATAAGCTAGATGGGTGTTGAAAACATTATATTTATCAAAGCGTTCATCGAAGTCACAACCGTTTTCAGAATACACAAACTCACAAAGTTTGGCAAATAACCATGAAAAAACAACAAAACTTGAAAATGCTTATTTCGTGATTTCCAGTCGATTTTAGACACTTTTAGGTAGTTTTCATTTTTGCAAAACCACTGTTCGTTTTGAAGTCTAGATGGTTAATATAAGCTAGATGGGTGTTGAAAACATTATATTTATCAAAGCGTTCATCGAAGTCACAACCGTTTTCAGAATACACTAACTCGAAAAATTTGGCAAATAACCATGAAAAAACAACAAAACTTGAAAATGCTTATTTGGTGATTTCCAGTCGGTTTTAGACACTTTTAGGTAGTTTTCATTTTTGCAAAACCACTGATCGTTTTGAAGTCTAGATGGTTAATATAAGCTAGATGGGTGTTGAAAACATTATATTTATCAAAGCGTTCATCGAAGTCACAACCGTTTTCAGAATACACAAACTCACAAAGTTTGGCAAATAACCATGAAAAAACAACAAAACTTGAAAATGCTTATTTCGTGATTTCCAGTCGATTTTAGACACTTTTAGGTAGTTTTCATTTTTGCAAAACCACTGTTCGTTTTGAAGTCTAGATGGTTAATATAAGCTAGATGGGTGTTGAAAACATTATATTTATCAAAGCGTTCATCGAAGTCACAACCGTTTTCAGAATACACAAACTCACAAAGTTTGGCAAATAACCATGAAAAAACAACAAAACTTGAAAATGCTTATTTCGTGATTTCCAGTCGATTTTAGACACTTTTAGGTAGTTTTCATTTTTGCAAAACCACTGTTCGTTTTGAAGTCTAGATGGTTAATATAAGCTAGATGGGTGTTGAAAACATTATATTTATCAAAGCGTTCATCGAAGTCACAACCGTTTTCAGAATACACTAACTCGAAAAATTTGGCAAATAACCATGAAAAAACAACAAAACTTGAAAATGCTTATTTCGTGATTTCCAGTCGATTTTAGACACTTTTAGGTAGTTTTCATTTTTGCAAAACCACTGATCGTTTTGAAGTCTAGATGGTTAATATAAGCTAGGTGGGTGTTGAAAACATTATATTTATCAAAGCGTTCATCGAAGTCACAACCGTTTTCAGAATACACAAACTCACAAAGTTTGGCAAATAACCATGAAAAAACAACAAAACTTGAAAATGCTTATTTCGTGATTTCCAGTCGATTTTAGACACTTTTAGGTAGTTTTCATTTTTGCAAAACCACTGTTCGTTTTGAAGTCTAGATGGTTAATATAAGCTAGATGGGTGTTGAAAACATTATATTTATCAAAGCGTTCATCGAAGTCACAACCGTTTTCAGAATACACAAACTCACAAAGTTTGGCAAATAACCATGAAAAAACAACAAAACTTGAAAATGCTTATTTCATGATTTCCAGTCGATTTTAGACACTTTTAGGTAGTTTTCATTTTTGCAAAACCACTGTTCGTTTTGAAGTCTAGATGGTTAATATAAGCTAGATGGGTGTTGAAAACATTATATTTATCAAGGCGTTCATCGAAGTCACAACCGTTTTCAGAATACACAAACTCGAAAAATTTGGCAAATAACCATGAAAAAACAACAAAACTTGAAAATACTTATTTCGTGATTTCAAGTCGATTTTAGACACTTTTAGGTAGTTTTCATTTTTGCAAAACCACTGATCGTTTTGAAGTCTAGATGGTTAATATAAGCTAGATGGGCATTGAAAACATTATATTTATCAAAGCGTTCATCGAAGTCACAACCGTTTTCAGAATACACAAACTCACAAAGTTTGGCAAATAACCATGAAAAAACAACAAAACTTGAAAATGCTTATTTCGTGATTTCCAGTCGATTTTAGACACTTTTAGGTAGTTTTCATTTTTGCAAAACCACTGTTCGTTTTGAAGTCTAGATGGTTAATATAAGCTAGATGGGTGTTGAAAACATTATATTTATCAAAGCGTTCATCGAAGTCACAAACGTTTTCAGAATACACAAACTCACAAAGTTTGGCAAATAACCATGAAAAAACAACAAAACTTGAAAATGCTTATTTCGTGATTTCCAGTCGATTTTAGACACTTTTAGGTAGTTTTCATTTTTGCAAAACCACTGTTCGTTTTGAAGTCTAGATGGTTAATATAAGCTAGATGAGTGTTGAAAACATTATATTTATCAAGGCGTTCATCGAAGTCACAACCGTTTTCAGAATACACAAACTCGAAAAATTTGGCAAATAACCATGAAAAAACAACAAAACTTGAAAATGCTTATTTCGTGATTTCCAGTCGATTTTAGACACTTTTAGGTAGTTTTCATTTTTGCAAAACCACTGTTCGTTTTGAAGTCTAGATGGTTAATATAAGCTAGATGGGTGTTGAAAACATTATATTTATCAAAGCGTTCATCGATGTCACAACCGTTTTCAGAATACACTAACTCGAAAAATTTGGCAAATAACCATGAAAAAACAACAAAACTTGAAAATACTTATTTCGTGATTTCAAGTCGATTTTAGACACTTTTAGGTAGTTTTCATTTTTGCAAAACCACTGATCGTTTTGAAGTCTAGATGGTTAATATAAGCTAGATGGGCATTGAAAACATTATATTTATCAAAGCGTTCATCGAAGTCACAACCGTTTTCAGAATACACAAACTCACAAAATTTGGCAAATAACCATGAAAAAGCAAGAAAACTTGAAAATGCTTATTTCGTGATTTCCAGTCGATTTTAGACACTTTTAGGTAGTTTTCATTTTTGCAAAACCACTGATCGTTTTGAAGACTAGATGGTTAATATAAGCTAGATGGGTGTTGAAAACATTATATTTATCAAAGCGTTCATCGAAGTCACAACCGTTTTCAGAATACACAAACTCACAAAGTTTGGCAAATAACCATGAAAAAACAACAAAACTTGAAAATGCTTATTTCGTGATTTCCAGTCGATTTTAGACACTTTTAGGTAGTTTTCATTTTTGCAAAACCACTAATCGTTTTGAAGTCTAGATGGTTAATATAAGCTAGATGGGCATTGAAAACATTATATTTATCAAAGCGTTCATCGAAGTCACAACCGTTTTCAGAATACACAAACTCACAAAATTTGGCAAATAACCATGAAAAAGCAAGAAAACTTGAAAATGCTTATTTCGTGATTTGCAGTCGATTTTAGACACTTTTAGGTAGTTTTCATTTTTGCAAAACCACTATTCGTTTTGAAGTCTAGATGGTTAATATAAGCTAGATGGGTGTTGAAAACATTATATTTATCAAAGCGTTCATCGAAGTCACAACCGTTTTCAGAATACACAAACTCGAAAAATTTGGCAAATAACCATGAAAAAACAACAAAACTTGAAAATGCTTATTTCGTGATTTCCAGTCGATTTTAGACACTTTTAGGTAGTTTTCATTTTTGCAAAACCACTGTTCGTTTTGAAGTCTAGATGGTTAATATAAGCTAGATGGGTGTTGAAAACATTATATTTATCAAAGCGTTCATCGATGTCACAACCGTTTTCAGAATACACTAACTCGAAAAATTTGGCAAATAACCATGAAAAAACAACAAAACTTGAAAATACTTATTTCGTGATTTCAAGTCGATTTTAGACACTTTTAGGTAGTTTTCATTTTTGCAAAACCACTGATCGTTTTGAAGTCTAGATGGTTAATATAAGCTAGATGGGCATTGAAAACATTATATTTATCAAAGCGTTCATCGAAGTCACAACCGTTTTCAGAATACACAAACTCACAAAATTTGGCAAATAACCATGAAAAAGCAAGAAAACTTGAAAATGCTTATTTCGTGATTTCCAGTCGATTTTAGACACTTTTAGGTAGTTTTCATTTTTGCAAAACCACTGATCGTTTTGAAGACTAGATGGTTAATATAAGCTAGATGGGTGTTGAAAACATTATATTTATCAAAGCGTTCATCGAAGTCACAACCGTTTTCAGAATACACAAACTCACAAAGTTTGGCAAATAACCATGAAAAAACAACAAAACTTGAAAATGCTTATTTCGTGATTTCCAGTCGATTTTAGACACTTTTAGGTAGTTTTCATTTTTGCAAAACCACTAATCGTTTTGAAGTCTAGATGGTTAATATAAGCTAGATGGGCATTGAAAACATTATATTTATCAAAGCGTTCATCGAAGTCACAACCGTTTTCAGAATACACAAACTCACAAAATTTGGCAAATAACCATGAAAAAGCAAGAAAACTTGAAAATGCTTATTTCGTGATTTGCAGTCGATTTTAGACACTTTTAGGTAGTTTTCATTTTTGCAAAACCACTATTCGTTTTGAAGTCTAGATGGTTAATATAAGCTAGATGGGTGTTGAAAACATTATATTTATCAAAGCGTTCATCGAAGTCACAACCGTTTTCAGAATACACAAACTCACAAAATTTGGCAAATAACCATGAAAAAACAACAAAACTTGAAAATGCTTATTTGGTGATTTCCAGTCGATTTTAGACACTTTTAGGTAGTTTTCATTTTTGCAAAACCACTGTTCGTTTTGAAGTCTAGATGGTTAATATAAGCTAGATGGGTGTTGAAAACATTATATTTATCAAAGCGTTCATCGATGTCACAACCGTTTTCAGAATACACTAACTCGAAAAATTTGGCAAATAACCATGAAAAAACAACAAAACTTGAAAATACTTATTTCGTGATTTCAAGTCGATTTTAGACACTTTTAGGTAGTTTTCATTTTTGCAAAACCACTGATCGTTTTGAAGTCTAGATGGTTAATATAAGCTAGATGGGCATTGAAAACATTATATTTATCAAAGCGTTCATCGAAGTCACAACCGTTTTCAGAATACACAAACTCACAAAATTTGGCAAATAACCATGAAAAAGCAAGAAAACTTGAAAATGCTTATTTCGTGATTTCCAGTCGATTTTAGACACTTTTAGGTAGTTTTCATTTTTGCAAAACCACTGATCGTTTTGAAGACTAGATGGTTAATATAAGCTAGATGGGTGTTGAAAACATTATATTTATCAAAGCGTTCATCGAAGTCACAACCGTTTTCAGAATACACAAACTCACAAAGTTTGGCAAATAACCATGAAAAAACAACAAAACTTGAAAATGCTTATTTCGTGATTTCCAGTCGATTTTAGACACTTTTAGGTAGTTTTCATTTTTGCAAAACCACTAATCGTTTTGAAGTCTAGATGGTTAATATAAGCTAGATGGGCATTGAAAACATTATATTTATCAAAGCGTTCATCGAAGTCACAACCGTTTTCAGAATACACAAACTCACAAAATTTGGCAAATAACCATGAAAAAGCAAGAAAACTTGAAAATGCTTATTTCGTGATTTGCAGTCGATTTTAGACACTTTTAGGTAGTTTTCATTTTTGCAAAACCACTATTCGTTTTGAAGTCTAGATGGTTAATATAAGCTAGATGGGTGTTGAAAACATTATATTTATCAAAGCGTTCATCGAAGTCACAACCGTTTTCAGAATACACAAACTCACAAAATTTGGCAAATAACCATGAAAAAACAACAAAACTTGAAAATGCTTATTTGGTGATTTCCAGTCGATTTTAGACACTTTTAGGTAGTTTTCATTTTTGCAAAACCACTGATCGTTTTGAAGTCTAGATGGTTAATATAAGCTAGATGGGTGTTGAAAACATTATATTTATCAAAGCGTTCATCGAAGTCACAACCGTTTTCAGAATACACAAACTCACAAAATTTGGCAAATAACCATGAAAAAACAACAAAACTTGAAAATGCTTATTTCGTGATTTCCAGTCGATTATAGACACTTTTAGGTAGTTTTCATTTTTGCAAAACCACCGTTTTGAAGTCTAGATGGTTAATATAAGCTAGATGGGTGTTGAAAACATTATATTTATCAAAGCGTTCATCGAAGTCACAACCGTTTTCAGAAAACACAAACTCACAAAATTTGGCAAATAACCATGAAAAAACAACAAAACTTGAAAATGCTTATTTCGCGATTTACAGTCGATTTTAGACACTTTTAGGTAGTTTTCATTTTGGCAAAGCCTCTGTTCGTTTTGAAGTCTAGATGGTTAATATAAGCTAGATGGGCATTGAAAACATTATATTTATCAAAGCGTTCATCGAAGTCACAACCGTTTTCAGAATACACAAACTCACAAAATTTGGCAAATAACCATGAAAAAGCAAGAAAACTTGAAAATGCTTATTTCGTGATTTCCAGTCGATTTTAGACACTTTTAGGTAGTTTTCATTTTTGCAAAACCACTGATCGTTTTGAAGACTAGATGGTTAATATAAGCTAGATGGGTGTTGAAAACATTATATTTATCAAAGCGTTCATCGAAGTCACAACCGTTTTCAGAATACACAAACTCACAAAGTTTGGCAAATAACCATGAAAAAACAACAAAACTTGAAAATGCTTATTTCGTGATTTCCAGTCGATTTTAGACACTTTTAGGTAGTTTTCATTTTTGCAAAACCACTATTCGTTTTGAAGTCTAGATGGTTAATATAAGCTAGATGGGCATTGAAAACATTATATTTATCAAAGCGTTCATCGAAGTCACAACCGTTTTCAGAATACACAAACTCACAAAATTTGGCAAATAACCATGAAAAAGCAAGAAAACTTGAAAATGCTTATTTCGTGATTTGCAGTCGATTTTAGACACTTTTAGGTAGTTTTCATTTTTGCAAAACCACTATTCGTTTTGAAGTCTAGATGGTTAATATAAGCTAGATGGGTGTTGAAAACATTATATTTATCAAAGCGTTCATCGAAGTCACAACCGTTTTCAGAATACACAAACTCACAAAATTTGGCAAATAACCATGAAAAAACAACAAAACTTGAAAATGCTTATTTGGTGATTTCCAGTCGATTTTAGACACTTTTAGGTAGTTTTCATTTTTGCAAAACCACTGTTCGTTTTGAAGTCTAGATGGTTAATATAAGCTAGATGGGTGTTGAAAACATTATATTTATCAAAGCGTTCATCGATGTCACAACCGTTTTCAGAATACACTAACTCGAAAAATTTGGCAAATAACCATGAAAAAACAACAAAACTTGAAAATACTTATTTCGTGATTTCAAGTCGATTTTAGACACTTTTAGGTAGTTTTCATTTTTGCAAAACCACTGATCGTTTTGAAGTCTAGATGGTTAATATAAGCTAGATGGGCATTGAAAACATTATATTTATCAAAGCGTTCATCGAAGTCACAACCGTTTTCAGAATACACAAACTCACAAAATTTGGCAAATAACCATGAAAAAGCAAGAAAACTTGAAAATGCTTATTTCGTGATTTCCAGTCGATTTTAGACACTTTTAGGTAGTTTTCATTTTTGCAAAACCACTAATCGTTTTGAAGTCTAGATGGTTAATATAAGCTAGATGGGCATTGAAAACATTATATTTATCAAAGCGTTCATCGAAGTCACAACCGTTTTCAGAATACACAAACTCACAAAATTTGGCAAATAACCATGAAAAAGCAAGAAAACTTGAAAATGCTTATTTCGTGATTTGCAGTCGATTTTAGACACTTTTAGGTAGTTTTCATTTTTGCAAAACCACTATTCGTTTTGAAGTCTAGATGGTTAATATAAGCTAGATGGGTGTTGAAAACATTATATTTATCAAAGCGTTCATCGAAGTCACAACCGTTTTCAGAATACACAAACTCACAAAATTTGGCAAATAACCATGAAAAAACAACAAAACTTGAAAATGCTTATTTGGTGATTTCCAGTCGATTTTAGACACTTTTAGGTAGTTTTCATTTTTGCAAAACCACTGATCGTTTTGAAGTCTAGATGGTTAATATAAGCTAGATGGGTGTTGAAAACATTATATTTATCAAAGCGTTCATCGAAGTCACAACCGTTTTCAGAATACACAAACTCACAAAATTTGGCAAATAACCATGAAAAAACAACAAAACTTGAAAATGCTTATTTCGTGATTTCCAGTCGATTATAGACACTTTTAGGTAGTTTTCATTTTTGCAAAACCACCGTTTTGAAGTCTAGATGGTTAATATAAGCTAGATGGGTGTTGAAAACATTATATTTATCAAAGCGTTCATCGAAGTCACAACCGTTTTCAGAAAACACAAACTCACAAAATTTGGCAAATAACCATGAAAAAACAACAAAACTTGAAAATGCTTATTTCGTGATTTACAGTCGATTTTAGACACTTTTAGGTAGTTTTCATTTTGGCAAAGCCTCTGTTCGTTTTGAAGTCTAGATGGTTAATATAAGCTAGATGGGCATTGAAAACATTATATTTATCAAAGCGTTCATCGAAGTCACAACCGTTTTCAGAATACACAAACTCACAAAATTTGGCAAATAACCATGAAAAAACAACAAAACTTGAAAATGCTTATTTCGTGATTTCCAGTCGATTTTAGACACTTTTAGGTAGTTTTCATTTTTGCAAAACCACTGTTCGTTTTGAAGTCTAGATGGTTAATATAAGCTAGATGGGTGTTGAAAACATTATATTTATCAAAGCGTTCATCGAAGTCACAACCGTTTTCAGAATACACAAACTCACAAAGTTTGGCAAATAACCATGAAAAAACAACAAAACTTGAAAATGCTTATTTGGTGATTTCCAGTCGATTTTAGACACTTTTAGGTAGTTTTCATTTTTGCAAAACCACTCATCGTTTTGAAGTCTAGATGGTTAATATAAGCTAGATGGGTGTTGAAAACATTATATTTATCAAAGCGTTCATCGAAGTCACAACCGTTTTCAGAATACACTAACTCGAAAAATTTGGCAAATAACCATGAAAAAACAACAAAACTTGAAAATGCTTATTTGGTGATTTCCAGTCGATTTTAGACACTTTTAGGTAGTTTTCATTTTTGCAAAACCACTGATCGTTTTGAAGTCTACATGGTTAATATAAGCTAGATGGGTGTTGAAAACATTATATTTATCAAAGCGTTCATCGACGTCACAACCGTTTTCAGAATACACTAACTCACAAAGTTTGGCAAATAACCATGAAAAAACAACAAAACTTGAAAATGCATATTTCGTGATTTCCAGTCGATTTTAGACACTTTTAGGTAGTTTTCATTTTTGCAAAACCACTGTTCGTTTTGAAGTCTAGATGGTTAATATAAGCTAGATGGGTGTTGAAAACATTATATTTATCAAAGCGTTCATCGAAGTCACAACCGTTTTCAGAATACACAAACTCACAAAGTTTGGCAAATAACCATGAAAAAACAACAAAACTTGAAAATGCTTATTTCGTGATTTCCAGTCGATTTTAGACACTTTTAGGTAGTTTTCATTTTTGCAAAACCACTGATCGTTTTGAAATCTAGATGGTTAATATAAGCTAGATGGGTGTTGAAAACATTATATTTATCAAAGCGTTCATCGAAGTCACAACCGTTTTCAGAATACACAAACTCACAAAATTTGGCAAATAACCATGAAAAAACAACAAAACTTGAAAATGCTTATTTCGTGATTTCCAGTCGATTTTAGACACTTTTAGGTAGTTTTCATTTTTGCAAAACCACTGTTCGTTTTGAAGTCTAGATGGTTAATATAAGCTAGATGGGTGTTGAAAACATTATATTTATCAAAGCGTTCATCGAAGTCACAACCGTTTTCAGAAAACACAAACTCACAAAATTTGGCAAATAACCATGAAAAAACAACAAAACTTGAAAATGCTTATTTCGTTATTTCCAGTCGATTTTAGACACTTTTAGGTAGTTTTCATTTTTGCAAAACCACTGTTCGTTTTGAAGTCTAGATGGTTAATATAAGCTAGATGGGTGTTGAAAACATTATATTTATCAAAGCGTTCATCGAAGTCACAACCGTTTTCAGAATACACAAACTCACAAAATTTGGCAAATAACCATGAAAAAACAACAAAACTTGAAAATGCTTATTTGGTGATTTACAGTCGATTTTAGACACTTTGAGGTAGTTTTCATTTTTGCAAAACGTCTGTTCGTTTTGAAGTCTAGATGGTTAATATAAGCTAGATGGGCATTGAAAACATTATATTTATCAAAGCGTTCATCGAAGTCACAACCGTTTTCACAATACACAAACTCACAAAATTTGGCAAATAACCATGAAAAAACAACAAAACTTGAAAATGCTTATTTCGTGATTTCCAGTCGATTTTAGACACATTTAGGTAGCTTTCATTTTTGCAAAACCACTGATCGTTTTGAAGTCTAGATGGTTAATATAAGCTAGATGGGTGTTGAAAACATTATATTTATCAAAGCGTTCATCGAAGTCACAACCGTTTTCAGAATACACAAACTCACAAAGTTTGGCAAATAACCATGAAAAAACAACAAAACTTGAAAATGCTTATTTGGTGATTTCCAGTCGATTTTAGACACTTTTAGGTAGTTTTCATTTTTGCAAAACCACTGTTCGTTTTGAAGTCTAGATGGTTAATATAAGCTAGATGGGTGTTGAAAACATTATATTTATCAAAGCGTTCATCGAAGTCACAACCGTTTTCAGAATACACTAACTCGAAAAATTTGGCAAATAACCATGAAAAAACAACAAAACTTGAAAATGCTTATTTCGTGATTTCCAGTCGATTTTAGACACTTTTAGGTAGTTTTCATTTTTGCAAAACCACTGTTCGTTTTGAAGTCTAGATGGTTAATATAAGCTAGATGGGTTGTTGAAAACATTATATTTATCAAAGCATTCATCGAAGTCACAACAGTTTTCAGAATACACTACCTCGAAAATTTGGCAAATAACCATGAAAAAACAACAAAACTTGAAAATGCTTATTTGGTGATTTCCAGTCGATTTTAGACACTTTTAGGTAGTTTTCATTTTTGCAAAACCACTGATCGTTTTGAAGTCTAGATGGTTAATATAAGCTAGATGGGTGTTGAAAACATTATATTTATCAAAGCGTTCATCGACGTCACAACCGTTTTCAGAATACACAAACTCACAAAGTTTGGCAAATAACCATGAAAAAACAACAAAACTTGAAAATGCTTATTTCGTGATTTCCAGTCGATTTTAGACACTTTTAGGTAGTTTTCATTTTTGCAAAACCACTGTTCGTTTTGAAGTCTAGATGGTTAATATAAGCTAGATGGGTGTTGAAAACATTATATTTATCAAAGCGTTCATCGAAGTCACAACCGTTTTCAGAATACACAAACTCACAAAGTTTGGCAAATAACCATGAAAAAACAACAAAACTTGAAAATGCTTATTTCGTGATTTCCAGTCGATTTTAGACACTTTTAGGTAGTTTTCATTTTTGCAAAACCACTGTTCGTTTTGAAGTCTAGATGGTTAATATAAGCTAGATGGGTGTTGAAAACATTATATTTATCAAAGCGTTCATCGAAGTCACAACCGTTTTCAGAATACACTAACTCGAAAAATTTGGCAAATAACCATGAAAAAACAACAAAACTTGAAAATGCTTATTTGGTGATTTCCAGTCGATTTTAGACACTTTTAGGTAGTTTTCATTTTTGCAAAACCACTGATCGTTTTGAAGTCTAGATGGTTAATATAAGCTAGGTGGGTGTTGAAAACATTATATTTATCAAAGCGTTCATCGAAGTCACAACCGTTTTCAGAATACACAAACTCACAAAATTTGGCAAATAACCATGAAAAAACAACAAAACTTGAAAATGCTTATTTCGTGATTTCCAGTCCATTTTAGACACTTTTAGGTAGTTTTCATTTTTGCAAAACCACTGATCGTTTTGAAGTCTAGATGGTTAATATAAGCTAGATGGGTGTTGAAAACATTATATTTATCAAAGCGTTCATCGAAGTCACAACCGTTTTCAGAATACACAAACTCACAAAATTTGGCAAATAACCATGAAAAAACAACAAAACTTGAAAATGCTTATTTCGTGATTTCCAGTCGATTTTAGACACTTTTAGGTAGTTTTCATTTTTGCAAAACCACTGTTCGTTTTGAAGTCTAGATGGTTAATATAAGCTAGATGGGTGTTGAAAACATTATATTTATCAAAGCGTTCATCGAAGTCACAACCGTTTTCAGAAAACACAAACTCACAAAATTTGGCAAATAACCATGAAAAAACAACAAAACTTGAAAATGCTTATTTCGTTATTTCCAGTCGATTTTAGACACTTTTAGGTAGTTTTCATTTTTGCAAAACCACTGTTCGTTTTGAAGTCTAGATGGTTAATATAAGCTAGATGGGTGTTGAAAACATTATATTTATCAAAGCGTTCATCGAAGTCACAACCGTTTTCAGAATACACAAACTCACAAAATTTGGCAAATAACCATGAAAAAACAACAAAACTTGAAAATGCTTATTTGGTGATTTACAGTCGATTTTAGACACTTTTAGGTAGTTTTCATTTTTGCAAAACCACTGTTCGTTTTGAAGTCTAGATGGTTAATATAAGCTAGATGGGCATTGAAAACATTATATTTCTCAAAGCGTTCATCGAAGTCACAACCGTTTTCAGAATACACAAACTCACAAAATTTGGCAAATAACCATGAAAAAACAACAAAACTTGAAAATGCTTATTTCGTGATTTCCAGTCGATTTTAGACACTTTTAGGTAGTTTTCATTTTTGCAAAACCACTGTTCGTTTTGAAGTCTAGATGGTTAATATAAGCTAGATGGGTGTTGAAAACATTATATTTATCAAAGCGTTCATCGAAGTCACAACCGTTTTCAGAATACACAAACTCACAAAGTTTGGCAAATAACCATGAAAAAACAACAAAACTTGAAAATGCTTATTTGGTGATTTCCAGTCGATTTTAGACACTTTTAGGTAGTTTTCATTTTTGCAAAACCACTGATCGTTTTGAAGTCTATATGGTTAATATAAGCTAGATGGGTGTTGAAAACATTATATTTATCAAAGCGTTCATCGAAGTCTCAACCGTTTTCAGAATACACAAACTCACAAAGTTTGGCAAATAACCATGAAAAAACAACAAAACTTGAAAATGCTTATTTCGTGATTTCCAGTCGATTTTAGACACTTTTAGGTAGTTTTCATTTTTGCAAAACCACTGTTCGTTTTGAAGTCTAGATGGTTAATATAAGCTAGATGGGTGTTGAAAACATTATATTTATCAAAGCGTTCATCGAAGTCACAACCGTTTTCAGAATACACTAACTCGAAAAATTTGGCAAATAACCATGAAAAAACAACAAAACTTGAAAATGCTTATTTCGTGATTTGCAGTCGATTTTAGACACTTTTAGGTAGTTTTCATTTTTGCAAAACCACTGATCGTTTTGAAGTCTAGATGGTTAATATAAGCTAGATGGGTGTTGAAAACATTATATTTATCAAAGCGTTCATCGAAGTCACAACCGTTTTCAGAATACACAAACTCACAAAGTTTGGCAAATAACCATGAAAAAACAACAAAACTTGAAAATGCTTATTTCGTGATTTCCAGTCGATTTTAGACACTTTTAGGTAGTTTTCATTTTTACAAAACCACAGATCGTTTTGAAGTCTATATGGTTAATATAAGCTAGATGGGTGTTGAAAACATTATATTTATTAAAGCGTTCATCGAAGTCACAACCGTTTTCAGAATACACAAACTCACAAAGTTTGGCAAATAACCATGAAAAAACAACAAAACTTGAAAATGCTTATTTCGTGATTTCCAGTCGATTTTAGACACTTTTAGGTAGTTTTCATTTTTGCAAAACCACTGTTCGTTTTGAAGTCTAGATGGTTAATATAAGCTAGATGGGTGTTGAAAACATTATATTTATCAAAGCGTTCATCGAAGTCACAACCGTTTTCAGAATACACTAACTCGAAAAATTTGGCAAATAACCATGAAAAAACAACAAAACTTGAAAATGCTTATTTCGTGATTTCCAGTCGATTTTAGACACTTTTAGGTAGTTTTCATTTTTGCAAAACAACTGATCGTTTTGAAGTCTATATGGTTAATATACGCTAGATGGGTGTTGAAAACATTATATTTATCAAAGCGTTCATCGAAGTCTCAACCGTTTTCAGAATACACAAACTCACAAAGTTTGGCAAATAACCATGAAAAAACAACAAAACTTGAAAATGCTTATTTCGTGATTTCCAGTCGATTTTAGACACTTTTAGGTAGTTTTCATTTTTGCAAAACCACTGTTCGTTTTGAAGTCTAGATGGTTAATATAAGCTAGATGTGTGTTGAAAACATTATATTTATCAAAGCGTTCATCGAAGTCACAACCGTTTTCAGAATACACTAACTCGAAAAATTTGGCAAATAACCATGAAAAAACAACAAAACTTGAAAATGCTTATTTCGTGATTTCCAGTCGATTTTAGACACTTTTAGGTAGTTTTCATTTTTGCAAAACCACTGTTCGTTTTGAAGTCTAGATGGTTAATATAAGCTAGATGGGTGTTGAAAACATTATATTTATCAAAGCGTTCATCGAAGTCACAACCGTTTTCAGAATACACAAACTCACAAAGTTTGGCAAATAACCATGAAAAAACATCAAAACTTGAAAATGCTTATTTGGTGATTTCCAGTCGATTTTAGACACTTTTAGGTAGTTTTCATTTTTGCAAAACCACTGTTCGTTTTGAAGTCTAGATGGTTAATATAAGCTAGATGGGCATTGAAAACATTATATTTATCAAAGCGTTCATCGAAGTCACAACCGTTTTCAGAATACACAAACTCACAAAATTTGGCAAATAACCATGAAAAAACAACAAAACTTGAAAATGCTTATTTCGTGATTTCCAGTCGATTTTAGACACTTTTAGGTAGGTTTCATTTTTGCAAAACCACTGATCGTTTTGAAGTCTAGATGGTTAATATAAGCTAGATGGGTGTTGAAAACATTATATTTATCAAAGCGTTCATCGAAGTCACAACCGTTTTCAGAATACACAAACTCACAAAGTTTGGCAAATAACCATGAAAAAACAACAAAACTTGAAAATGCTTATTTCGTGATTTCCAGTCGATTTTAGACAATTTTAGGTAGTTTTCATTTTTGCAAAACCACTGTTCGTTTTGAAGTCTAGATGGTTAATATAAGCTAGATGGGTGTTGAAAACATTATATTTATCAAAGCGTTCATCGAAGTCACAACCGTTTTCAGAATACACTAACTCGAAAAATTTGGCAAATAACCATGAAAAAACAACAAAACTTGAAAATGCTTATTTCGTGATTTCCAGTCGATTTTAGACACTTAGGTAGTTTTCATTTTTGCAAAACCACTGATCGTTTTGAAGTCTAGATGGTTAGTATAAGCTAGATGGGCATTGAATACATTATATTTATCAAAGCGTTCATCGAAGTCACAACCGTTTTCAGAATACACAAACTCACAAAATTTGGCAAATAACCATGAAAAAGCAAGAAAACTTGAAAATGCTTATTTGGTGATTTCCAGTCGATTTCTACACTTTTAGGTAGTTTTCATTTTTGCAAAACCACTGATCGTTTTGAAGTCTAGATGGTTAATATAAGCTAGATGGGTGTTGAAAACATTATATTTATCAAAGCGTTCATCGAAGTCTCAACCGTTTTCAGAATACACAAACTCACAAAGTTTGGCAAATAACCATGAAAAAACAACAAAACTTGAAAATGCTTATTTCGTGATTTCCAGTCGATTTTAGACACTTTTAGGTAGTTTTCATTTTTGCAAAACCACTGTTCGTTTTGAAGTCTAGATGGTTAATATAAGCTAGATGTGTGTTGAAAACATTATATTTATCAAAGCGTTCATCGAAGTCACAACCGTTTTCAGAATACACTAACTCGAAAAATTTGGCAAATAACCATGAAAAAACAACAAAACTTGAAAATGCTTATTTCGTGATTTCCAGTCGATTTTAGACACTTTTAGGTAGTTTTCATTTTTGCAAAACCACTGATCGTTTTGAAGTCTAGATGGTTAATATAAGCTAGATGGGTGTTGAAAACATTATATTTATCAAAGCGTTCATCGAAGTCACAACCGTTTTCAGAATACACAAACTCACAAAGTTTGGCAAATAACCATGAAAAAACAACAAAACTTGAAAATGCTTATTTCGTGATTTCCAGTCGATTTTAGACACTTTTAGGTAGTTTTCATTTTTGCAAAACCACTGATCGTTTTGAAGTCTAGATGGTTAATATAAGCTAGATGGGTGTTGAAAACATTATATTTATCAAAGCGTTCATCGAAGTCACAACCGTTTTCAGAATACACAAACTCACAAAGTTTGGCAAATAACCATGAAAAAACAACAAAACTTGAAAATGCTTATTTCGTGATTTCCAGTCGATTTTAGACAATTTTAGGTAGTTTTCATTTTTGCAAAACCACTGTTCGTTTTGAAGTCTAGATGGTTAATATAAGCTAGATGGGTGTTGAAAACATTATATTTATCAAAGCGTTCATCGAAGTCACAACCGTTTTCAGAATACACTAACTCGAAAAATTTGGCAAATAACCATGAAAAAACAACAAAACTTGAAAATGCTTATTTCGTGATTTCCAGTCGATTTTAGACACTTTTAGGTAGTTTTCATTTTTGCAAAACCACTGATCGTTTTGAAGTCTAGATGGTTAGTATAAGCTAGATGGGCATTGAAAACATTATATTTATCAAAGCGTTCATCGAAGTCACAACCGTTTTCAGAATACACAAACTCACAAAATTTGGCAAATAACCATGAAAAAGCAAGAAAACTTGAAAATGCTTATTTGGTGATTTCCAGTCGATTTCTACACTTTTAGGTAGTTTTCATTTTTGCAAAACCACTGATCGTTTTGAAGTCTAGATGGTTAATATAAGCTAGATGGGTGTTGAAAACATTATATTTATCAAAGCGTTCATCGAAGTCTCAACCGTTTTCTCAATACACAAACTCACAAAGTTTGGCAAATAACCATGAAAAAACAACAAAACTTGAAAATGCTTATTTCGTGATTTCCAGTCGATTTTAGACACTTTTAGGTAGTTTTCATTTTTGCAAAACCACTGTTCGTTTTGAAGTCTAGATGGTTAATATAAGCTAGATGTGTGTTGAAAACATTATATTTATCAAAGCGTTCATCGAAGTCACAACCGTTTTCAGAATACACTAACTCGAAAAATTTGGCAAATAACCATGAAAAAACAACAAAACTTGAAAATGCTTATTTCGTGATTTCCAGTCGATTTTAGACACTTTTAGGTAGTTTTCATTTTTGCAAAACCACTGATCGTTTTGAAGTCTAGATGGTTAATATAAGCTAGATGGGTGTTGAAAACATTATATTTATCAAAGCGTTCATCGAAGTCACAACCGTTTTCAGAATACACAAACTCACAAAGTTTGGCAAATAACCATGAAAAAACAACAAAACTTGAAAATGCTTATTTGGTGATTTCCAGTCGATTTTAGACACTTTTAGGTAGTTTTCATTTTTGCAAAACCACTGTTCGTTTTGAAGTCTAGATGGTTAATATAAGCTAGATGGGCATTGAAAACATTATATTTATCAAAGCGTTCATCGAAGTCACAACCGTTTTCAGAATACACAAACTCACAAAATTTGGCAAATAACCATGAAAAAACAACAAAACTTGAAAATGCTTATTTCGTGATTTCCAGTCGATTTTAGACAATTTTAGGTAGTTTTCATTTTTGCAAAACCACTGTTCGTTTTGAAGTCTAGATGGTTAATATAAGCTAGATGGGTGTTGAAAACATTATATTTATCAAAGCGTTCATCGAAGTCACAACCGTTTTCAGAATACACTAACTCGAAAAATTTGGCAAATAACCATGAAAAAACAACAAAACTTGAAAATGCTTATTTGGTGATTTCCAGTCGATTTCTACACTTTTAGGTAGTTTTCATTTTTGCAAAACCACTGATCGTTTTGAAGTCTAGATGGTTAATATAAGCTAGATGGGTGTTGAAAACATTATATTTATCAAAGCGTTCATCGAAGTCACAACCGTTTTCAGAATACACTAACTCGAAAAATTTGGCAAATAACCATGAAAAAACAACAAAACTTGAAAATGCTTATTTCGTGATTTCCAGTCGATTTTAGACACTTTTAGGTAGTTTTCATTTTTGCAAAACCACTGATCGTTTTGAAGTCTAGATGGTTAATATAAGCTAGATGGGCATTGAAAACATTATATTTATCAAAGCGTTCATCGAAGTCACAACCGTTTTCAGAATACACAAACTCACAAAATTTGGCAAATAACCATGAAAAAACAACAAAACTTGAAAATGCTTATTTCGTGATTTCCAGTCGATTTTAGACACTTTTAGGTAGTTTTCATTTTTGCAAAACCACTGTTCGTTTTGAAGTCTAGATGGTTAATATAAGCTAGATGGGTGTTGAAAACATTATATTTATCAAAGCGTTCATCGAAGTCACAACCGTTTTCAGAAAACACAAACTCACAAAATTTGGCAAATAACCATGAAAAAACAACAAAACTTGAAAATGCTTATTTCGTTATTTCCAGTCGATTTCAGACACTTTTAGGTAGTTTTCATTTTTGCAAAACCACTGTTCGTTTTGAAGTCTAGATGGTTAATATAAGCTAGATGGGTGTTGAAAACATTATATTTATCAAAGCGTTCATCGAAGTCACAACCGTTTTCAGAATACACAAACTCACAAAATTTGGCAAATAACCATGAAAAAACAACAAAACTTGAAAATGCTTATTTGGTGATTTACAGTCGATTTTAGACACTTTTAGGTAGTTTTCATTTTTGCAAAACCACTGTTCGTTTTGAAGTCTAGATGGTTAATATAAGCTAGATGGGCATTGAAAACATTATATTTATCAAAGCGTTCATCGAAGTCACAACCGTTTTCAGAATACACAAACTCACAAAATTTGGCAAATAACCATGAAAAAGCAAGAAAACTTGAAAATGCTTATTTGGTGATTTCCAGTCGATTCCTACACTTTTAGGTAGTTTTCATTTTTGCAAAACCACTGATCGTTTTGAAGTCTAGATGGTTAATATAAGCTAGATGGGTGTTGAAAACATTATATTTATCAAAGCGTTCATCGAAGTCACAACCGTTTTCAGAATACACTAACTCGAAAAATTTGGCAAATAACCATGAAAAAACAACAAAACTTGAAAATGCTTATTTCGTGATTTCCAGTCGATTTTAGACACTTTTAGGTAGTTTTCATTTTTGCAAAACCACTGATCGTTTTGAAGTCTAGATGGTTAATATAAGCTAGATGGGCATTGAAAACATTATATTTATCAAAGCGTTCATCGAAGTCACAACCGTTTTCAGAATACACAAACTCACAAAATTTGGCAAATAACCATGAAAAAACAACAAAACTTGAAAATGCTTATTTCGTGATTTCCAGTCGATTTTAGACACTTTTAGGTAGTTTTCATTTTTGCAAAACCACTGTTCGTTTTGAAGTCTAGATGGTTAATATAAGCTAGATGGGCATTGAAAACATTATATTTATGAAAGCGTTCATCGAAGTCACAACCGTTTTCAGAATACACAAACTCACAAAATTTGGCAAATAACCATGAAAAAGCAAGAAAACTTGAAAATGCTTATTTCGTGATTTCCAGTCGATTTCTACACTTTTAGGTAGTTTTCATTTTTGCAAAACCACTGATCGTTTTGAAGTCTAGATGGTTAATATAAGCTAGATGGGTGTTGAAAACATTATATTTATCAAAGCGTTCATCGAAGTCACAACCGTTTTCAGAATACACAAACTCACAAAGTTTGGCAAATAACCATGAAAAAACAACAAAACTTGAAAATGCTTATTTCGTGATTTCCAGTCGATTTTAGACACGTTTAGGTAGTTTTCATTTTTGCAAAACCACTGTTCGTTTTGAAGTCTAGATGGTTAATATAAGCTAGATGGGTTGTTGAAAACATTATATTTATCAAAGCGTTCATCGAAGTCACAACCGTTTTCAGAATACACTAACTCGAAAATTTGGCAAATAACCATGAAAAAACAACAAAACTTGAAAATGCTTATTTGGTGATTTCCAGTCGATTTTAGACACTTTTAGGTAGTTTTCATTTTTGCAAAACCACTGATCGTTTTGAAGTCTAGATGGTTAATATAAGCTAGATGGGTGTTGAAAACATTATATTTATCAAAGCGTTCATCGAAGTCACAACCGTTTTCAGAATACACAAACTCACAAAGTTTGGCAAATAACCATGAAAAAACAACAAAACTTGAAAATGCTTATTTCGTGATTTCCAGTCGATTTTAGACACTTTTAGGTAGTTTTCATTTTTGCAAAACCACTGTTCGTTTTGAAGTCTAGATGGTTAATATAAGCTAGATGGGTGTTGAAAACATTATATTTATCAAAGCGTTCATCGAAGTCACAACCGTTTTCAGAATACACTAACTCGAAAAATTTGGCAAATAACCATGAAAAAACAACAAAACTTGAAAATGCTTATTTCGTGATTTCCAGTCGATTTTAGACACTTTTAGGTAGTTTTCATTTTTGCAAAACCACTGATCGTTTTGAAGTCTAGATGGTTAATATAAGCTAGATGGGCATTGAAAACATTATATTTATCAAAGCGTTCATCGAAGTCACAACCGTTTTCAGAATACACAAACTCACAAAATTTGGCAAATAACCATGAAAAAGCAAGAAAACTTGAAAATGCTTATTTGGTGATTTCCAGTCGATTTCTACACTTTTAGGTAGTTTTCATTTTTGCAAAACCACTGATCGTTTTGAAGTCTAGATGGTTAATATAAGCTAGATGGGTGTTGAAAACATTATATTTATCAAAGCGTTCATCGATGTCACAACCGTTTTCAGAATACACAAACTCACAAAGTTTGGCAAATAACCATGAAAAAACAACAAAACTTGAAAATGCTTATTTCGTGATTTCCAGTCGATTTTAGACACTTTTAGGTAGTTTTCATTTTGGCAAAACCACTGTTCGTTTTGAAGTCTAGATGGTTAATATAAGCTAGATGGGCTGTTGAAAACATTATATTTATCAAAGCGTTCATCGAAGTCACAACCGTTTTCAGAATACACAAACTCACAAAGTTTGGCAAATAACCATGAAAAAACAACAAAACTTGAAAATGCTTATTTCGTGATTTCCAGTCGATTTTAGACAATTTTAGGTAGTTTTCATTTTTGCAAAACCACTGTTCGTTTTGAAGTCTAGATGGTTAATATAAGCTAGATGGGTGTTGAAAACATTATATTTATCAAAGCGTTCATCGAAGTCACAACCGTTTTCAGAATACACTAACTCGAAAAATTTGGCAAATAACCATGAAAAAACAACAAAACTTGAAAATGCTTATTTCGTGATTTCCAGTCGATTTTAGACACTTTTAGGTAGTTTTCATTTTTGCAAAACCACTGATCGTTTTGAAGTCTAGATGGTTAGTATAAGCTAGATGGGCATTGAAAACATTATATTTATCAAAGCGTTCATCGAAGTCACAACCGTTTTCAGAATACACAAACTCACAAAATTTGGCAAATAACCATGAAAAAGCAAGAAAACTTGAAAATGCTTATTTGGTGATTTCCAGTCGATTTCTACACTTTTAGGTAGTTTTCATTTTTGCAAAACCACTGATCGTTTTGAAGTCTAGATGGTTAATATAAGCTAGATGGGTGTTGAAAACATTATATTTATCAAAGCGTTCATCGAAGTCTCAACCGTTTTCAGAATACACAAACTCACAAAGTTTGGCAAATAACCATGAAAAAACAACAAAACTTGAAAATGCTTATTTCGTGATTTCCAGTCGATTTTAGACACTTTTAGGTAGTTTTCATTTTTGCAAAACCACTGTTCGTTTTGAAGTCTAGATGGTTAATATAAGCTAGATGTGTGTTGAAAACATTATATTTATCAAAGCGTTCATCGAAGTCACAACCGTTTTCAGAATACACTAACTCGAAAAATTTGGCAAATAACCATGAAAAAACAACAAAACTTGAAAATGCTTATTTCGTGATTTCCAGTCGATTTTAGACACTTTTAGGTAGTTTTCATTTTTGCAAAACCACTGATCGTTTTGAAGTCTAGATGGTTAATATAAGCTAGATGGGTGTTGAAAACATTATATTTATCAAAGCGTTCATCGAAGTCACAACCGTTTTCAGAATACACAAACTCACAAAGTTTGGCAAATAACCATGAAAAAACAACAAAACTTGAAAATGCTTATTTGGTGATTTCCAGTCGATTTTAGACACTTTTAGGTAGTTTTCATTTTTGCAAAACCACTGTTCGTTTTGAAGTCTAGATGGTTAATATAAGCTAGATGGGTGTTGAAAACATTATATTTATCAAAGCGTTCATCGAAGTCACAACCGTTTTCAGAATACACTAACTCACAAAGTTTGGCAAATAACCATGAAAAAACAACAAAACTTGAAAATGCTTATTTCGTGATTTCCAGTCGATTTTAGACAATTTTAGGTAGTTTTCATTTTTGCAAAACCACTGTTCGTTTTGAAGTCTAGATGGTTAATATAAGCTAGATGGGTGTTGAAAACATTATATTTATCAAAGCGTTCATCGAAGTCACAACCGTTTTCAGAATACACTAACTCGAAAAATTTGGCAAATAACCATGAAAAAACAACAAAACTTGAAAATGCTTATTTCGTGATTTCCAGTCGATTTTAGACACTTTTAGGTAGTTTTCATTTTTGCAAAACCACTGATCGTTTTGAAGTCTAGATGGTTAGTATAAGCTAGATGGGCATTGAAAACATTATATTTATCAAAGCGTTCATCGAAGTCACAACCGTTTTCAGAATACACAAACTCACAAAATTTGGCAAATAACCATGAAAAAGCAAGAAAACTTGAAAATGCTTATTTGGTGATTTCCAGTCGATTTCTACACTTTTAGGTAGTTTTCATTTTTGCAAAACCACTGATCGTTTTGAAGTCTAGATGGTTAATATAAGCTAGATGGGTGTTGAAAACATTATATTTATCAAAGCGTTCATCGAAGTCTCAACCGTTTTCAGAATACACAAACTCACAAAGTTTGGCAAATAACCATGAAAAAACAACAAAACTTGAAAATGCTTATTTCGTGATTTCCAGTCGATTTTAGACACTTTTAGGTAGTTTTCATTTTTGCAAAACCACTGTTCGTTTTGAAGTCTAGATGGTTAATATAAGCTAGATGTGTGTTGAAAACATTATATTTATCAAAGCGTTCATCGAAGTCACAACCGTTTTCAGAATACACTAACTCGAAAAATTTGGCAAATAACCATGAAAAAACAACAAAACTTGAAAATGCTTATTTCGTGATTTCCAGTCGATTTTAGACACTTTTAGGTAGTTTTCATTTTTGCAAAACCACTGATCGTTTTGAAGTCTAGATGGTTAATATAAGCTAGATGGGTGTTGAAAACATTATATTTATCAAAGCGTTCATCGAAGTCACAACCGTTTTCAGAATACACAAACTCACAAAGTTTGGCAAATAACCATGAAAAAACAACAAAACTTGAAAATGCTTATTTGGTGATTTCCAGTCGATTTTAGACACTTTTAGGTAGTTTTCATTTTTGCAAAACCACTGTTCGTTTTGAAGTCTAGATGGTTAATATAAGCTAGATGGGCATTGAAAACATTATATTTATCAAAGCGTTCATCGAAGTCACAACCGTTTTCAGAATACACAAACTCACAAAATTTGGCAAATAACCATGAAAAAACAACAAAACTTGAAAATGCTTATTTCGTGATTTCCAGTCGATTTTAGACAATTTTAGGTAGTTTTCATTTTTGCAAAACCACTGTTCGTTTTGAAGTCTAGATGGTTAATATAAGCTAGATGGGTGTTGAAAACATTATATTTATCAAAGCGTTCATCGAAGTCACAACCGTTTTCAGAATACACTAACTCGAAAAATTTGGCAAATAACCATGAAAAAACAACAAAACTTGAAAATGCTTATTTGGTGATTTCCAGTCGATTTCTACACTTTTAGGTAGTTTTCATTTTTGCAAAACCACTGATCGTTTTGAAGTCTAGATGGTTAATATAAGCTAGATGGGTGTTGAAAACATTATATTTATCAAAGCGTTCATCGAAGTCACAACCGTTTTCAGAATACACAAACTCACAAAGTTTGGCAAATAACCATGAAAAAACAACAAAACTTGAAAATGCTTATTTCGTGATTTCCAGTCGATTTTAGACAATTTTAGGTAGTTTTCATTTTTGCAAAACCACTGTTCGTTTTGAAGTCTAGATGGTTAATATAAGCTAGATGGGTGTTGAAAACATTATATTTATCAAAGCGTTCATCGAAGTCACAACCGTTTTCAGAATACACTAACTCGAAAAATTTGGCAAATAACCATGAAAAAACAACAAAACTTGAAAATGCTTATTTCGTGATTTCCAGTCGATTTTAGACACTTTTAGGTAGTTTTCATTTTTGCAAAACCACTGATCGTTTTGAAGTCTAGATGGTTAATATAAGCTAGATGGGCATTGAAAACATTATATTTATCAAAGCGTTCATCGAAGTCACAACCGTTTTCAGAATACACAAACTCACAAAATTTGGCAAATAACCATGAAAAAACAACAAAACTTGAAAATGCTTATTTCGTGATTTCCAGTCGATTTTAGACACTTTTAGGTAGTTTTCATTTTTGCAAAACCACTGTTCGTTTTGAAGTCTAGATGGTTAATATAAGCTAGATGGGTGTTGAAAACATTATATTTATCAAAGCGTTCATCGAAGTCACAACCGTTTTCAGAAAACACAAACTCACAAAATTTGGCAAATAACCATGAAAAAACAACAAAACTTGAAAATGCTTATTTCGTTATTTCCAGTCGATTTCAGACACTTTTAGGTAGTTTTCATTTTTGCAAAACCACTGTTCGTTTTGAAGTCTAGATGGTTAATATAAGCTAGATGGGTGTTGAAAACATTATATTTATCAAAGCGTTCATCGAAGTCACAACCGTTTTCAGAATACACAAACTCACAAAATTTGGCAAATAACCATGAAAAAACAACAAAACTTGAAAATGCTTATTTGGTGATTTACAGTCGATTTTAGACACTTTTAGGTAGTTTTCATTTTTGCAAAACCACTGTTCGTTTTGAAGTCTAGATGGTTAATATAAGCTAGATGGGCATTGAAAACATTATATTTATCAAAGCGTTCATCGAAGTCACAACCGTTTTCAGAATACACAAACTCACAAAATTTGGCAAATAACCATGAAAAAGCAAGAAAACTTGAAAATGCTTATTTGGTGATTTCCAGTCGATTCCTACACTTTTAGGTAGTTTTCATTTTTGCAAAACCACTGATCGTTTTGAAGTCTAGATGGTTAATATAAGCTAGATGGGTGTTGAAAACATTATATTTATCAAAGCGTTCATCGAAGTCACAACCGTTTTCAGAATACACTAACTCGAAAAATTTGGCAAATAACCATGAAAAAACAACAAAACTTGAAAATGCTTATTTCGTGATTTCCAGTCGATTTTAGACACTTTTAGGTAGTTTTCATTTTTGCAAAACCACTGATCGTTTTGAAGTCTAGATGGTTAATATAAGCTAGATGGGCATTGAAAACATTATATTTATCAAAGCGTTCATCGAAGTCACAACCGTTTTCAGAATACACAAACTCACAAAATTTGGCAAATAACCATGAAAAAACAACAAAACTTGAAAATGCTTATTTCGTGATTTCCAGTCGATTTTAGACACTTTTAGGTAGTTTTCATTTTTGCAAAACCACTGTTCGTTTTGAAGTCTAGATGGTTAATATAAGCTAGATGGGCATTGAAAACATTATATTTATGAAAGCGTTCATCGAAGTCACAACCGTTTTCAGAATACACAAACTCACAAAATTTGGCAAATAACCATGAAAAAGCAAGAAAACTTGAAAATGCTTATTTCGTGATTTCCAGTCGATTTCTACACTTTTAGGTAGTTTTCATTTTTGCAAAACCACTGATCGTTTTGAAGTCTAGATGGTTAATATAAGCTAGATGGGTGTTGAAAACATTATATTTATCAAAGCGTTCATCGAAGTCACAACCGTTTTCAGAATACACAAACTCACAAAGTTTGGCAAATAACCATGAAAAAACAACAAAACTTGAAAATGCTTATTTCGTGATTTCCAGTCGATTTTAGACACGTTTAGGTAGTTTTCATTTTTGCAAAACCACTGTTCGTTTTGAAGTCTAGATGGTTAATATAAGCTAGATGGGTTGTTGAAAACATTATATTTATCAAAGCGTTCATCGAAGTCACAACCGTTTTCAGAATACACTAACTCGAAAATTTGGCAAATAACCATGAAAAAACAACAAAACTTGAAAATGCTTATTTCGTGATTTCCAGTCGATTTTAGACACTTTTAGGTAGTTTTCATTTTTGCAAAACCACTGATCGTTTTGAAGTCTAGATGGTTAATATAAGCTAGATGGGTGTTGAAAACATTATATTTATCAAAGCGTTCATCGAAGTCACAACCGTTTTCAGAATACACAAACTCACAAAGTTTGGCAAATAACCATGAAAAAACAACAAAACTTGAAAATGCTTATTTCGTGATTTCCAGTCGATTTTAGACACTTTTAGGTAGTTTTCATTTTTGCAAAACCACTGTTCGTTTTGAAGTCTAGATGGTTAATATAAGCTAGATGGGTGTTGAAAACATTATATTTATCAAAGCGTTCATCGAAGTCACAACCGTTTTCAGAATACACTAACTCGAAAAATTTGGCAAATAACCATGAAAAAACAACAAAACTTGAAAATGCTTATTTCGTGATTTCCAGTCGATTTTAGACACTTTTAGGTAGTTTTCATTTTTGCAAAACCACTGATCGTTTTGAAGTCTAGATGGTTAATATAAGCTAGATGGGCATTGAAAACATTATATTTATCAAAGCGTTCATCGAAGTCACAACCGTTTTCAGAATACACAAACTCACAAAATTTGGCAAATAACCATGAAAAAGCAAGAAAACTTGAAAATGCTTATTTGGTGATTTCCAGTCGATTTCTACACTTTTAGGTAGTTTTCATTTTTGCAAAACCACTGATCGTTTTGAAGTCTAGATGGTTAATATAAGCTAGATGGGTGTTGAAAACATTATATTTATCAAAGCGTTCATCGATGTCACAACCGTTTTCAGAATACACAAACTCACAAAGTTTGGCAAATAACCATGAAAAAACAACAAAACTTGAAAATGCTTATTTCGTGATTTCCAGTCGATTTTAGACACTTTTAGGTAGTTTTCATTTTGGCAAAACCACTGTTCGTTTTGAAGTCTAGATGGTTAATATAAGCTAGATGGGCTGTTGAAAACATTATATTTATCAAAGCGTTCATCGAAGTCACAACCGTTTTCAGAATACACTAACTCGAAAATTTGGCAAATAACCATGAAAAAACAACAAAACTTGAAAATGCTTATTTGGTGATTTCCAGTCGATTTTAGACACTTTTAGGTAGTTTTCATTTTTGCAAAACCACTGATCGTTTTGAAGTCTAGATGGTTAATATAAGCTAGATGGGTGTTGAAAACATTATATTTATCAAAGCGTTCATCGAAGTCACAACCGTTTTCAGAATACACAAACTCACAAAGTTTGGCAAATAACCATGAAAAAACAACAAAACTTGAAAATGCTTATTTCGTGATTTCCAGTCGATTTTAGACACTTTTAGGTAGTTTTCATTTTTGCAAAACCACTGTTCGTTTTGAAGTCTAGATGGTTAATATAAGCTAGATGGGTGTTGAAAACATTATATTTATCAAAGCGTTCATCGAAGTCACAACCGTTTTCAGAATACACTAACTCGAAAAATTTGGCAAATAACCATGAAAAAACAACAAAACTTGAAAATGCTTATTTCGTGATTTCCAGTCGATTTTAGACACTTTTAGGTAGTTTTCATTTTTGCAAAACCACTGATCGTTTTGAAGTCTAGATGGTTAATATAAGCTAGATGGGCATTGAAAACATTATATTTATCAAAGCGTTCATCGAAGTCACAACCGTTTTCAGAATACACAAACTCACAAAATTTGGCAAATAACCATGAAAAAGCAAGAAAACTTGAAAATGCTTATTTGGTGATTTCCAGTCGATTTCTACACTTTTAGGTAGTTTTCATTTTTGCAAAACCACTGATCGTTTTGAAGTCTAGATGGTTAATATAAGCTAGATGGGTGTTGAAAACATTATATTTATCAAAGCGTTCATCGAAGTCACAACCGTTTTCAGAATACACAAACTCACAAAGTTTGGCAAATAACCATGAAAAAACAACAAAACTTGAAAATGCTTATTTCGTGATTTCCAGTCGATTTTAGACACGTTTATGTAGTTTTCATTTTTGCAAAACCACTGTTCGTTTTGAAGTCTAGATGGTTAATATAAGCTAGATGGGTTGTTGAAAACATTATATTTATCAAAGCGTTCATCGAAGTCACAACCGTTTTCAGAATACACTAACTCGAAAATTTGGCAAATAACCATGAAAAAACAACAAAACTTGAAAATGCTTATTTGGTGATTTCCAGTCGATTTTAGACACTTTTAGGTAGTTTTCATTTTTGCAAAACCACTGATCGTTTTGAAGTCTAGATGGTTAATATAAGCTAGATGGGTGTTGAAAACATTATATTTATCAAAGCGTTCATCGAAGTCACAACCGTTTTCAGAATACACAAACTCACAAAGTTTGGCAAATAACCATGAAAAAACAACAAAACTTGAAAATGCTTATTTCGTGATTTCCAGTCGATTTCTACACTTTTAGGTAGTTTTCATTTTTGCAAAACCACTGATCGTTTTGAAGTCTAGATGGTTAATATAAGCTAGATGGGTGTTGAAAACATTATATTTATCAAAGCGTTCATCGAAGTCACAACCGTTTTCAGAATACACAAACTCACAAAGTTTGGCAAATAACCATGAAAAAACAACAAAACTTGAAAATGCTTATTTCGTGATTTCCAGTCGATTTTAGACACGTTTAGGTAGTTTTCATTTTTGCAAAACCACTGTTCGTTTTGAAGTCTAGATGGTTAATATAAGCTAGATGGGTTGTTGAAAACATTATATTTATCAAAGCGTTCATCGAAGTCACAACCGTTTTCAGAATACACTAACTCGAAAATTTGGCAAATAACCATGAAAAAACAACAAAACTTGAAAATGCTTATTTGGTGATTTCCAGTCGATTTTAGACACTTTTAGGTAGTTTTCATTTTTGCAAAACCACTGATCGTTTTGAAGTCTAGATGGTTAATATAAGCTAGATGGGTGTTGAAAACATTATATTTATCAAAGCGTTCATCGAAGTCACAACCGTTTTCAGAATACACAAACTCACAAAGTTTGGCAAATAACCATGAAAAAACAACAAAACTTGAAAATGCTTATTTCGTGATTTCCAGTCGATTTTAGACACTTTTAGGTAGTTTTCATTTTTGCAAAACCACTGTTCGTTTTGAAGTCTAGATGGTTAATATAAGCTAGATGGGTGTTGAAAACATTATATTTATCAAAGCGTTCATCGAAGTCACAACCGTTTTCAGAATACACTAACTCGAAAAATTTGGCAAATAACCATGAAAAAACAACAAAACTTGAAAATGCTTATTTCGTGATTTCCAGTCGATTTTAGACACTTTTAGGTAGTTTTCATTTTTGCAAAACCACTGATCGTTTTGAAGTCTAGATGGTTAATATAAGCTAGATGGGCATTGAAAACATTATATTTATCAAAGCGTTCATCGAAGTCACAACCGTTTTCAGAATACACAAACTCACAAAATTTGGCAAATAACCATGAAAAAGCAAGAAAACTTGAAAATGCTTATTTGGTGATTTCCAGTCGATTTCTACACTTTTAGGTAGTTTTCATTTTTGCAAAACCACTGATCGTTTTGAAGTCTAGATGGTTAATATAAGCTAGATGGGTGTTGAAAACATTATATTTATCAAAGCGTTCATCGATGTCACAACCGTTTTCAGAATACACAAACTCACAAAGTTTGGCAAATAACCATGAAAAAACAACAAAACTTGAAAATGCTTATTTCGTGATTTCCAGTCGATTTTAGACACTTTTAGGTAGTTTTCATTTTGGCAAAACCACTGTTCGTTTTGAAGTCTAGATGGTTAATATAAGCTAGATGGGCTGTTGAAAACATTATATTTATCAAAGCGTTCATCGAAGTCACAACCGTTTTCAGAATACACTAACTCGAAAATTTGGCAAATAACCATGAAAAAACAACAAAACTTGAAAATGCTTATTTGGTGATTTCCAGTCGATTTTAGACACTTTTAGGTAGTTTTCATTTTTGCAAAACCACTGATCGTTTTGAAGTCTAGATGGTTAATATAAGCTAGATGGGTGTTGAAAACATTATATTTATCAAAGCGTTCATCGAAGTCACAACCGTTTTCAGAATACACAAACTCACAAAGTTTGGCAAATAACCATGAAAAAACAACAAAACTTGAAAATGCTTATTTCGTGATTTCCAGTCGATTTTAGACACTTTTAGGTAGTTTTCATTTTTGCAAAACCACTGTTCGTTTTGAAGTCTAGATGGTTAATATAAGCTAGATGGGTGTTGAAAACATTATATTTATCAAAGCGTTCATCGAAGTCACAACCGTTTTCAGAATACACTAACTCGAAAAATTTGGCAAATAACCATGAAAAAACAACAAAACTTGAAAATGCTTATTTCGTGATTTCCAGTCGATTTTAGACACTTTTAGGTAGTTTTCATTTTTGCAAAACCACTGATCGTTTTGAAGTCTAGATGGTTAATATAAGCTAGATGGGCATTGAAAACATTATATTTATCAAAGCGTTCATCGAAGTCACAACCGTTTTCAGAATACACAAACTCACAAAATTTGGCAAATAACCATGAAAAAGCAAGAAAACTTGAAAATGCTTATTTGGTGATTTCCAGTCGATTTCTACACTTTTAGGTAGTTTTCATTTTTGCAAAACCACTGATCGTTTTGAAGTCTAGATGGTTAATATAAGCTAGATGGGTGTTGAAAACATTATATTTATCAAAGCGTTCATCGAAGTCACAACCGTTTTCAGAATACACAAACTCACAAAGTTTGGCAAATAACCATGAAAAAACAACAAAACTTGAAAATGCTTATTTCGTGATTTCCAGTCGATTTTAGACACGTTTATGTAGTTTTCATTTTTGCAAAACCACTGTTCGTTTTGAAGTCTAGATGGTTAATATAAGCTAGATGGGTTGTTGAAAACATTATATTTATCAAAGCGTTCATCGAAGTCACAACCGTTTTCAGAATACACTAACTCGAAAATTTGGCAAATAACCATGAAAAAACAACAAAACTTGAAAATGCTTATTTGGTGATTTCCAGTCGATTTTAGACACTTTTAGGTAGTTTTCATTTTTGCAAAACCACTGATCGTTTTGAAGTCTAGATGGTTAATATAAGCTAGATGGGTGTTGAAAACATTATATTTATCAAAGCGTTCATCGAAGTCACAACCGTTTTCAGAATACACAAACTCACAAAGTTTGGCAAATAACCATGAAAAAACAACAAAACTTGAAAATGCTTATTTCGTGATTTCCAGTCGATTTTAGACACTTTTAGGTAGTTTTCATTTTTGCAAAACCACTGTTCGTTTTGAAGTCTAGATGGTTAATATAAGCTAGATGGGTGTTGAAAACATTATATTTATCAAAGCGTTCATCGAAGTCACAACCGTTTTCAGAATACACTAACTCGAAAAATTTGGCAAATAACCATGAAAAAACAACAAAACTTGAAAATGCTTATTTGGTGATTTCCAGTCGATTTTAGACACTTTTAGGTAGTTTTCATTTTTGCAAATCCACTGATCGTTTTGAAGTCTAGATGGTTAATATAAGCTAGATGGGCATTGAAAACATTATATTTATCAAAGCGTTCATCGAAGTCACAACCGTTTTCAGAATACACAAACTCACAAAATTTGGCAAATAACCATGAAAAAGCAAGAAAACTTGAAAATGCTTATTTGGTGATTTCCAGTCGATTTCTACACTTTTAGGTAGTTTTCATTTTTGCAAAACCACTGATCGTTTTGAAGTCTAGATGGTTAATATAAGCTAGATGGGTGTTGAAAACATTATATTTATCAAAGCGTTCATCGATGTCACAACCGTTTTCAGAATACACAAACTCACAAAGTTTGGCAAATAACCATGAAAAAACAACAAAACTTGAAAATGCTTATTTCGTGATTTCCAGTCGATTTTAGACACTTTTAGGTAGTTTTCATTTTGGCAAAACCACTGTTCGTTTTGAAGTCTAGATGGTTAATATAAGCTAGATGGGCTGTTGAAAACATTATATTTATCAAAGCGTTCATCGAAGTCACAACCGTTTTCAGAATACACTAACTCGAAAATTTGGCAAATAACCATGAAAAAACAACAAAACTTGAAAATGCTTATTTGGTGATTTCCAGTCGATTTTAGACACTTTTAGGTAGTTTTCATTTTTGCAAAACCACTGATCGTTTTGAAGTCTAGATGGTTAATATAAGCTAGATGGGTGTTGAAAACATTATATTTATCAAAGCGTTCATCGAAGTCACAACC
Organism: Octopus bimaculoides; assembly: GCF_046866305.1. NCBI lineage: Eukaryota > Metazoa > Mollusca > Cephalopoda > Octopoda > Octopodidae > Octopus > Octopus bimaculoides. The sequence goes on from NW_028315293.1 coordinate 414,484, forward strand.
GTTTTCAGAATACACAAACTCACAAAGTTTGGCAAATAACCATGAAAAAACAACAAAACTTGAAAATGCTTATTTCGTGATTTCCAGTCGATTTTAGACACTTTTAGGTAGTTTTCATTTTTGCAAAACCACTGTTCGTTTTGAAGTCTAGATGGTTAATATAAGCTAGATGGGTGTTGAAAACATTATATTTATCAAAGCGTTCATCGAAGTCACAACCGTTTTCAGAATACACTAACTCGAAAAATTTGGCAAATAACCATGAAAAAACAACAAAACTTGAAAATGCTTATTTGGTGATTTCCAGTCGATTTTAGACACTTTTAGGTAGTTTTCATTTTTGCAAAACCACTGATCGTTTTGAAGTCTAGATGGTTAATATAAGCTAGATGGGCATTGAAAACATTATATTTATCAAAGCGTTCATCGAAGTCACAACCGTTTTCAGAATACACAAACTCACAAAATTTGGCAAATAACCATGAAAAAGCAAGAAAACTTGAAAATGCTTATTTGGTGATTTCCAGTCGATTTCTACACTTTTAGGTAGTTTTCATTTTTGCAAAACCACTGATCGTTTTGAAGTCTAGATGGTTAATATAAGCTAGATGGGTGTTGAAAACATTATATTTATCAAAGCGTTCATCGATGTCACAACCGTTTTCAGAATACACAAACTCACAAAGTTTGGCAAATAACCATGAAAAAACAACAAAACTTGAAAATGCTTATTTCGTGATTTCCAGTCGATTTTAGACACTTTTAGGTAGTTTTCATTTTGGCAAAACCACTGTTCGTTTTGAAGTCTAGATGGTTAATATAGGCTAGATGGGCTGTTGAAAACATTATATTTATCAAAGCGTTCATCGAAGTCACAACCGTTTTCAGAATACACTAACTCGAAAATTTGGCAAATAACCATGAAAAAACAACAAAACTTGAAAATGCTTATTTGGTGATTTCCAGTCGATTTTAGACACTTTTAGGTAGTTTTCATTTTTGCAAAACCACTGATCGTTTTGAAGTCTAGATGGTTAATATAAGCTAGATGGGTGTTGAAAACATTATATTTATCAAAGCGTTCATCGAAGTCACAACCGTTTTCAGAATACACAAACTCACAAAGTTTGGCAAATAACCATGAAAAAACAACAAAACTTGAAAATGCTTATTTCGTGATTTCCAGTCGATTTTAGACACTTTTAGGTAGTTTTCATTTTTGCAAAACCACTGTTCGTTTTGAAGTCTAGATGGTTAATATAAGCTAGATGGGTGTTGAAAACATTATATTTATCAAAGCGTTCATCGAAGTCACAACCGTTTTCAGAATACACTAACTCGAAAAATTTGGCAAATAACCATGAAAAAACAACAAAACTTGAAAATGCTTATTTCGTGATTTCCAGTCGATTTTAGACACTTTTAGGTAGTTTTCATTTTTGCAAAACCACTGATCGTTTTGAAGTCTAGATGGTTAATATAAGCTAGATGGGCATTGAAAACATTATATTTATCAAAGCGTTCATCGAAGTCACAACCGTTTTCAGAATACACAAACTCACAAAATTTGGCAAATAACCATGAAAAAGCAAGAAAACTTGAAAATGCTTATTTGGTGATTTCCAGTCGATTTCTACACTTTTAGGTAGTTTTCATTTTTGCAAAACCACTGATCGTTTTGAAGTCTAGATGGTTAATATAAGCTAGATGGGTGTTGAAAACATTATATTTATCAAAGCGTTCATCGAAGTCACAACCGTTTTCAGAATACACAAACTCACAAGGTTTGGCAAATAACCATGAAAAAACAACAAAACTTGAAAATGCTTATTTCGTGATTTCCAGTCGATTTTAGACAATTTTAGGTAGTTTTCATTTTTGCAAAACCACTGTTCGTTTTGAAGTCTAGATGGTTAATATAAGCTAGATGGGTGTTGAAAACATTATATTTATCAAAGCGTTCATCGAAGTCACAACCGTTTTCAGAATACACTAACTCGAAAAATTTGGCAAATAACCATGAAAAAACAACAAAACTTGAAAATGCTTATTTCGTGATTTCCAGTCGATTTTTGACACTTTTAGGTAGTTTTCATTTTTGCAAAACCACTGATCGTTTTGAAGTCTAGATGGTTAATATAAGCTAGATGGGCATTGAAAACATTATATTTATCAAAGCGTTCATCGAAGTCACAACCGTTTTCAGAATACACAAACTCACAAAATTTGGCAAATAACCATGAAAAAGCAAGAAAACTTGAAAATGCTTATTTGGTGATTTCCAGTCGATTTTAGACACTTTTAGGTAGTTTTCATTTTTGCAAAACCACTGATCGTTTTGAAGTCTAGATGGTTAATATAAGCTAGATGGGTGTTGAAAACATTATATTTATCAAAGCGTTCATCGAAGTCACAACCGTTTTCAGAATACACAAACTCACAAAGTTTGGCAAATAACCATGAAAAAACAACAAAACTTGAAAATGCTTATTTCGTGATTTCCAGTCGATTTTAGACACTTTTAGGTAGTTTTCATTTTTGCAAAACCACTGTTCGTTTTGAAGTCTAGATGGTTAATATAAGCTAGATGGGTGTTGAAAACATTATATTTATCAAAGCGTTCATCGAAGTCACAACCGTTTTCAGAATACACTAACTCGAAAAATTTGGCAAATAACCATGAAAAAACAACAAAACTTGAAAATGCTTATTTCGTGATTTCCAGTCGATTTTAGACACTTTTAGGTAGTTTTCATTTTTGCAAAACCACTGATCGTTTTGAAGTCTAGATGGTTAATATAAGCTAGATGGGCATTGAAAACATTATATTTATCAAAGCGTTCATCGAAGTCACAACCGTTTTCAGAATACACAAACTCACAAAATTTGGCAAATAACCATGAAAAAGCAAGAAAACTTGAAAATGCTTATTTGGTGATTTCCAGTCGATTTCTACACTTTTAGGTAGTTTTCATTTTTGCAAAACCACTGATCGTTTTGAAGTCTAGATGGTTAATATAAGCTAGATGGGCATTGAAAACATTATATTTATCAAAGCGTTCATCGAAGTCACAACCGTTTTCAGAATACACAAACTCACAAAATTTGGCAAATAACCATGAAAAAGCAAGAAAACTTGAAAATGCTTATTTGGTGATTTCCAGTCGATTTCTACACTTTTAGGTAGTTTTCATTTTTGCAAAACCACTGATCGTTTTGAAGTCTAGATGGTTAATATAAGCTAGATGGGTGTTGAAAACATTATATTTATCAAAGCGTTCATCGAAGTCACAACCGTTTTCAGAATACACAAACTCACAAAGTTTGGCAAATAACCATGAAAAAACAACAAAACTTGAAAATGCTTATTTCGTGATTTCCAGTCGATTTTAGACAATTTTAGGTAGTTTTCATTTTTGCAAAACCACTGTTCGTTTTGAAGTCTAGATGGTTAATATAAGCTAGATGGGTGTTGAAAACATTATATTTATCAAAGCGTTCATCGAAGTCACAACCGTTTTCAGAATACACTAACTAGAAAAATTTGGCAAATAACCATGAAAAAACAACAAAACTTGAAAATGCTTATTTCGTGATTTCCAGTCGATTTTAGACACTTTTAGGTAGTTTTCATTTTTGCAAAACCACTGATCGTTTTGAAGTCTAGATGGTTAATATAAGCTAGATGGGCATTGAAAACATTATATTTATCAAAGCGTTCATCGAAGTCACAACCGTTTTCAGAATACACAAACTCACAAAATTTGGCAAATAACCATGAAAAAGCAAGAAAACTTGAAAATGCTTATTTGGTGATTTCCAGTCGATTTCTACACTTTTAGGTAGTTTTCATTTTTGCAAAACCACTGATCGTTTTGAAGTCTAGATGGTTAATATAAGCTAGATGGGTGTTGAAAACATTATATTTATCAAAGCGTTCATCGATGTCACAACCGTTTTCAGAATACACAAACTCACAAAGTTTGGCAAATAACCATGAAAAAACAACAAAACTTGAAAATGCTTATTTCGTGATTTCCAGTCGATTTTAGACACTTTTAGGTAGTTTTCATTTTTGCAAAACCACTGTTCGTTTTGAAGTCTAGATGGTTAATATAAGCTAGATGGGTTGTTGAAAACATTATATTTATCAAAGCGTTCATCGAAGTCACAACCGTTTTCAGAATACAACTAACTCGAAAATTTGGCAAATAACCATGAAAAAACAACAAAACTTGAAAATGCTTATTTGGTGATTTCCAGTCGATTTTAGACACTTTTAGGTAGTTTTCATTTTTGCAAAACCACTGATCGTTTTGAAGTCTAGATGGTTAATATAAGCTAGATGGGTGTTGAAAACATTATATTTATCAAAGCGTTCATCGAAGTCACAACCGTTTTCAGAATACACAAACTCACAAAGTTTGGCAAATAACCATGAAAAAACAACAAAACTTGAAAATGCTTATTTCGTGATTTCCAGTCGATTTTAGACAATTTTAGGTAGTTTTCATTTTTGCAAAACCACTGATCGTTTTGAAGTCTAGATGGTTAATATAAGCTAGATGGGCATTGAAAACATTATATTTATCAAAGCGTTCATCGAAGTCACAACCGTTTTCAGAATACACAAACTCACAAAATTTGGCAAATAACCATGAAAAAGCAAGAAAACTTGAAAATGCTTATTTGGTGATTTCCAGTCGATTTCTACACTTTTAGGTAGTTTTCATTTTTGCAAAACCACTGATCGTTTTGAAGTCTAGATGGTTAATATAAGCTAGATGGGTGTTGAAAACATTATATTTATCAAAGCGTTCATCGAAGTCACAACCGTTTTCAGAATACACAAACTCACAAAGTTTGGCAAATAACCATGAAAAAACAACAAAACTTGAAAATGCTTATTTCGTGATTTCCAGTCGATTTTAGACAATTTTTGGTAGTTTTCATTTTTGCAAAACCACTGTTCGTTTTGAAGTCTAGATGGTTAATATAAGCTAGATGGGTGTTGAAAACATTATATTTATCAAAGCGTTCATCGAAGTCACAACTGTTTTCAGAATACACTAACTCGAAAAATTTGGCAAATAACCATGAAAAAACAACAAAACTTGAAAATGCTTATTTCGTGATTTCCAGTCGATTTTAGACACTTTTAGGTAGTTTTCATTTTTGCAAAACCACTGATCGTTTTGAAGTCTAGATGGTTAATATAAGCTAGATGGGTGTTGAAAACATTATATTTATCAAAGCGTTCATCGAAGTCACAACCGTTTTCAGAATACACAAACTCACAAAATTTGGCAAATAACCATGAAAAAGCAAGAAAACTTGAAAATGCTTATTTGGTGATTTCCAGTCGATTTCTACACTTTTAGGTAGTTTTCATTTTTGCAAAACCACTGATCGTTTTGAAGTCTAGATGGTTAATATAAGCTAGATGGGTGTTGAAAACATTATATTTATCAAAGCGTTCATCGAAGTCACAACCGTTTTCAGAATACACAAACTCACAAAGTTTGGCAAATAACCATGAAAAAACAACAAAACTTGAAAATGCTTATTTCGTGATTTCCAGTCGATTTTAGACAATTTTAGGTAGTTTTCATTTTTGCAAAACCACTGTTCGTTTTGAAGTCTAGATGGTTAATATAAGCTAGATGGGTGTTGAAAACATTATATTTATCAAAGCGTTCATCGAAGTCACAACCGTTTTCAGAATACACTAACTCGAAAAATTTGGCAAATAACCATGAAAAAACAACAAAACTTGAAAATGCTTATTTGGTGATTTCCAGTCGATTTTAGACACTTTTAGGTAGTTTTCATTTTTGCAAAACCACAATTCGTTTTGAAGTCTAGATGGTTAATATAAGCTAGATGGGTGTTGAAAACATTATATTTATCAAAGCGTTCATCGAAGTCACAACCGTTTTCAGAATACACAAACTCACAAAATTTGGCAAATAACCATGAAAAAACAACAAAACTTGAAAATGCTTATTTCGTGATTTCCAGTCGATTTTAGACACTTTTAGGTAGTTTTCATTTTTGCAAAACCACTGTTCGTTTTGAAGTCTAGATGGTTAATATAAGCTAGATGGGTGTTGAAAACATTATATTTATCAAAGCGTTCATCGAAGTCACAACCGTTTTCAGAATACGCTAACTCGAAAAATTTGGCAAATAACCATGAAAAAACAACAAAACTTGAAAATGCTTATTTCGTGATTTCCAGTCGATTTTAGACACTTTTAGGTAGTTTTCATTTTTGCAAAACCACTGATCGTTTTGAAGTCTAGATGGTTAATATAAGCTAGATGGGTGTTGAAAACATTATATTTATCAAAGCGTTCATCGAAGTCACAACCGTTTTCAGAATACACAAACTCACAAAGTTTGGCAAATAACCATGAAAAAACAACAAAACTTGAAAATGCTTATTTCGTGATTTCCAGTCGATTTTAGACACTTTTAGTTAGTTTTCATTTTTGCAAAACCACTGTTCGTTTTGAAGTCTAGATGGTTAATATAAGCTAGATGGGTGTTGAAAACATTATATTTATCAAGGCGTTCATCGAAGTCACAACCGTTTTCAGAATACTCAAACTCACAAAGTTTGGCAAATAACCATGAAAAAACAACAAAACTTGAAAATGCTTATTTCGTGATTTCCAGTCGATTTTAGACAATTTTAGGTAGTTTTCATTTTTGCAAAACCACTGTTCGTTTTGAAGTCTAGATGGTTAATATAAGCTAGATGGGTGTTGAAAACATTATATTTATCAAAGCGTTCATCGAAGTCACAACCGTTTTCAGAATACACTAACTCGAAAAATTTGGCAAATAACCATGAAAAAACAACAAAACTTGAAAATGCTTATTTGGTGATTTCCAGTCGATTTTAGACACTTTTAGGTAGTTTTCATTTTTGCAAAACCACTATTCGTTTTGAAGTCTAGATGGTTAATATAAGCTAGATGGGTGTTGAAAACATTATATTTATCAAAGCGTTCATCGAAGTCACAACCGTTTTCAGAATACACAAACTCACAAAATTTGGCAAATAACCATGAAAAAACAACAAAACTTGAAAATGCTTATTTCGTGATTTCCAGTCGATTTTAGACACTTTTAGGTAGTTTTCATTTTTGCAAAACCACTGTTCGTTTTGAAGTCTAGATGGTTAATATAAGCTAGATGGGTGTTGAAAACATTATATTTATCAAAGCGTTCATCGAAGTCACAACCGTTTTCAGAATACACTAACTCGAAAAATTTGGCAAATAACCATGAAAAAACAACAAAACTTGAAAATGCTTATTTCGTGATTTCCAGTCGATTTTAGACACTTTTAGGTAGTTTTCATTTTTGCAAAACCACTGTTCGTTTTGAAGTCTAGATGGTTAATATAAGCTAGATGGGTGTTGAAAACATTATATTTATCAAAGCGTTCATCGAAGTCACAACCGTTTTCAGAATACACAAACTCACAAAGTTTGGCAAATAACCATGAAAAAACAACAAAACTTGAAAATGCTTATTTCGTGATTTCCAGTCGATTTTAGACACTTTTAGTTAGTTTTCATTTTTGCAAAACCACTGTTCGTTTTGAAGTCTAGATGGTTAATATAAGCTAGATGGGTGTTGAAAACATTATATTTATCAAGGCGTTCATCGAAGTCACAACCGTTTTCAGAATACTCAAACTCACAAAGTTTGGCAAATAACCATGAAAAAACAACAAAACTTGAAAATGCTTATTTCGTGATTTCCAGTCGATTTTAGACACTTTTAGGTAGTTTTCATTTTTGCAAAACCACTGTTCGTTTTGAAGTCTAGATGGTTAATATAAGCTAGATGGGTTGTTGAAAACATTATATTTATCAAAGCGTTCATCGAAGTCACAACCGTTTTCAGAATACACTAACTCGAAAATTTGGCAAATAACCATGAAAAAACAACAAAACTTGAAAATGCTTATTTGGTGATTTCCAGTCGATTTTAGACACTTTTAGGTAGTTTTCATTTTTGCAAAACCACTGATCGTTTTGAAGTCTAGATGGTTAATATAAGCTAGATGGGTGTTGAAAACATTATATTTATCAAAGCGTTCATCGAAGTCACAACCGTTTTCAGAATACACAAACTCACAAAGTTTGGCAAATAACCATGAAAAAACAACAAAACTTGAAAATGCTTATTTCGTGATTTCCAGTCGATTTTAGACACTTTTAGGTAGTTTTCATTTTTGCAAAACCACTGATCGTTTTGAAGTCTAGATGGTTAATATAAGCTAGATGGGCATTGAAAACATTATATTTATCAAAGCGTTCATCGAAGTCACAACCGTTTTCAGAATACACAAACTCACAAAATTTGGCAAATAACCATGAAAAAGCAAGAAAACTTGAAAATGCTTATTTGGTGATTTCCAGTCGATTTTAGACACTTTTAGGTAGTTTTCATTTTTGCAAAACCACTGATCGTTTTGAAGTCTAGATGGTTAATATAAGCTAGATGGGTGTTGAAAACATTATATTCATCAAAGCGTTCATCGAAGTCACAACCGTTTTCAGAATACACAAACTCACAAAGTTTGGCAAATAACCATGAAAAAACAACAAAACTTGAAAATGCTTATTTCGTGATTTCCAGTCGATTTTAGACAATTTTAGGTAGTTTTCATTTTTGCAAAACCACTGTTCGTTTTGAAGTCTAGATGGTTAATATAAGCTAGATGGGTGTTGAAAACATTATATTTATCAAAGCGTTCATCGAAGTCACAACCGTTTTCAGAATACACTAACTCGAAAAATTTGGCAAATAACCATGAAAAAACAACAAAACTTGAAAATGCTTATTTCGTGATTTCCAGTCGATTTTAGACACTTTTAGGTAGTTTTCATTTTTGCAAAACCACTGATCGTTTTGAAGTCTAGATGGTTAATATAAGCTAGATGGGCATTGAAAACATTATATTTATCAAAGCGTTCATCGAAGTCACAACCGTTTTCAGAATACACAAACTCACAAAATTTGGCAAATAACCATGAAAAAGCAAGAAAACTTGAAAATGCTTATTTCGTGATTTGCAGTCGATTTTAGACACTTTTAGGTAGTTTTCATTTTTGCAAAACCACTATTCGTTTTGAAGTCTAGATGGTTAATATAAGCTAGATGGGTGTTGAAAACATTATATTTATCAAAGCGTTCATCGAAGTCACAACCGTTTTCAGAATACACAAACTCACAAAATTTGGCAAATAACCATGAAAAAACAACAAAACTTGAAAATGCTTATTTCGTGATTTCCAGTCGATTTTAGACACTTTTAGGTAGTTTTCATTTTTGCAAAACCACTGATCGTTTTGAAGTCTAGATGGTTAATATAAGCTAGATGGGCATTGAAAACATTATATTTATCAAAGCGTTCATCGAAGTCACAACCGTTTTCAGAATACACAAACTCACAAAGTTTGGCAAATAACCATGAAAAAACAACAAAACTTGAAAATGCTTATTTCGTGATTTCCAGTCGATTTTAGACACTTTTAGGTAGTTTTCATTTTTGAAAATCTACTGTTCGTTTTGAAGTCTAGATGGTTAATATAAGCTAGATGGGCATTGAAAACATTATATTTATCAAAGCGTTCATCGAAGTCACAACCGTTTCCAGAATACACAAACTCACAAAATTTGGCAAATAACCATGAAAAAACAACAAAACTTGAAAATGCTTATTTCGTGATTTCCAGTCGATTTTAGACACTTTTAGGTAGTTTTCATTTTTGCAAAACCACTGTTCGTTTTGAAGTCTAGATGGTTAATATAAGCTAGATGGGTGTTGAAAACATTATATTTATCAAAGCGTTCATCGAAGTCACAACCGTTTTCAGAAAACACAAACTCACAAAATTTGGCAAATAACCATGAAAAAACAACAAAACTTGAAAATGCTTATTTCGTGATTTGCAGTCGATTTTAGACACTTTTAGGTAGTTTTCATTTTTGCAAAACCACTATTCGTTTTGAAGTCTAGATGGTTAATATAAGCTAGATGGGTGTTGAAAACATTATATTTATCAAAGCGTTCATCGAAGTCACAACCGTTTTCAGAATACACAAACTCACAAAATTTGGCAAATAACCATGAAAGAACAACAAAACTTGAAAATGCTTATTTCGTGATTTCCAGTCGATTTTAGACGCTTTTAGGTAGTTTTCATTTTTGCAAAACCACTGTTCGTTTTGAAGTCTAGATGGTTAATATAAGCTAGATGGGTGTTGAAAACATTATATTTATCAAAGCGTTCATCGAAGTCACAACCGTTTTCAGAAAACACAAACTCACAAAATTTGGCAAATAACCATGAAAAAACAACAAAACTTGAAAATGCTTATTTCGTGATTTCCAGTCGATTTTAGACACTTTTAGGTAGTTTTCATTTTTGCAAAACCACTGTTCGTTTTGAAGTCTAGATGGTTAATATAAGCTAGATGGCTGTTGAAAACATTATATTTATCAAAGCGTTCATCGAAGTCACAACCGTTTTCAGAATACACAAACTCACAAAATTTGGCAAATAACCATGAAAAAACAACAAAACTTGAAAATGCTTATTTGGTGATTTCCAGTCGATTTTAGACACTTTTAGGTAGTTTTCATTTTTGCAAAACCACTGTTCGTTTTGAAGTCTAGATGGTTAATATAAGCTAGATGGGTGTTGAAAACATTATATTTATCAAAGCGTTCATCGAAGTCACAACCGTTTTCAGAAAACACAAACTCACAAAATTTGGCAAATAACCATGAAAAAACAACAAAACTTGAAAATGCTTATTTCGTGATTTGCAGTCGATTTTAGACACTTTTAGGTAGTTTTCATTTTTGCAAAACCACTATTCGTTTTGAAGTCTAGATGGTTAATATAAGCTAGATGGGTGTTGAAAACATTATATTTATCAAAGCGTTCATCGAAGTCACAACCGTTTTCAGAATACACAAACTCACAAAATTTGGCAAATAACCATGAAAAAACAACAAAACTTGAAAATGCTTATTTCGTGATTTCCAGTCGATTTTAGACACTTTTAGGTACTTTTCATTTTTGCAAAACCACTGTTCGTTTTGAAGTCTAGATGGTTAATATAAGCTAGATGGGTGTTGAAAACATTATATTTATCAAAGCGTTCATCGAAGTCACAACCGTTTTCAGAAAACACAAACTCACAAAATTTGGCAAATAACCATGAAAAAACAACAAAACTTGAAAATGCTTATTTCGTGATTTCCAGTCGATTTTAGACACTTTTAGGTAGTTTTCATTTTTGCAAAACCACTGTTCGTTTTGAAGTCTAGATGGTTAATATAAGCTAGATGGCTGTTGAAAACATTATATTTATCAAAGCGTTCATCGAAGTCACAACCGTTTTCAGAAAACACAAACTCACAAAATTTGGCAAATAACCATGAAAAAACAACAAAACTTGAAAATGCTTATTTCGTGATTTCCAGTCGATTTTAGACACTTTTAGGTAGTTTTCATTTTTGCAAAACCACTGTTCGTTTTGAAGTCTAGATGGTTAATATAAGCTAGATGGGTGTTGAAAACATTATATTTATCAAAGCGTCATCGAAGTCACAACCGTTTTCAGAATACACAAACTCACAAAGTTTGGCAAATAACCATGAAAAAACAACAAAACTTGAAAATGCTTATTTCGTGATTTCCAGTCGATTTTAGACACTTTTAGGTAGTTTTCATTTTTGCAAAACCACTGATCGTTTTGAAGTCTAGATGGTTAATATAAGCTAGATGGGTGTTGAAAACATTATATTTATCAAAGCGTTCATCGAAGTCACAACCGTTTTCAGAATACACTAACTCACAAAGTTTGGCAAATAACCATGAAAAAACAACAAAACTTGAAAATGCTTATTTCGTGATTTCCAGTCGATTTTAGACACTACTAGGTAGTTTTCATTTTTGCAAAACCACTGTTCGTTTTGAAGTCTAGATGGTTAATATAAGCTAGATGGGTGTTGAAAACATTATATTTATCAAAGCGTTCATCGAAGTCACAACCGTTTTCAGAATACACTAACTCGAAAAATTTGGCAAATAACCATGAAAAAACAACAAAACTTGAAAATGCTTATTTCGTGATTTCCAGTCGATTTTAGACACTTTTAGGTAGTTTTCATTTTTGCAAAACCACTGTTCGTTTTGAAGTCTAGATGGTTAATATAAGCTAGATGGGTGTTGAAAACATTATATTTATCAAAGCGTTCATCGAAGTCACAACCGTTTTCAGAATACACTAACTCGAAAAATTTGGCAAATAACCATGAAAAAACAACAAAACTTGAAAATGCTTATTTCGTGATTTCCAGTCGATTTTAGACACTTTTAGGTAGTTTTCATTTTTGCAAAACCACTGTTCGTTTTGAAGTCTAGATGGTTAATATAAGCTAGATGGGTGTTGAAAACATTATATTTATCAAAGCGTTCATCGAAGTCACAACCGTTTTCAGAATACACAAACTCACAAAGTTTGGCAAATAACCATGAAAAAACAACAAAACTTGAAAATGCTTATTTCGTGATTTCCAGTCGATTTTAGACACTTTTAGGTAGTTTTCATTTTTGCAAAACCACTGTTCGTTTTGAAGTCTAGATGGTTAATATAAGCTAGATGGGTGTTGAAAACATTATATTTATCAAAGCGTTCATCGAAGTCACAACCGTTTTCAGAATACACAAACTCACAAAGTTTGGCAAATAACCATGAAAAAACAACAAAACTTGAAAATGCTTATTTCGTGATTTCCAGTCGATTTTAGACACTTTTAGGTAGTTTTCATTTTTGCAAAACCACTGTTCGTTTTGAAGTCTAGATGGTTAATATAAGCTAGATGGGTGTTGAAAACATTATATTTATCAAAGCGTTCATCGAAGTCACAACCGTTTTCAGAATACACAAACTCACAAAGTTTGGCAAATAACCATGAAAAAACAACAAAACTTGAAAATGCTTATTTCGTGATTTCCAGTCGATTTTAGACACTTTTAGGTAGTTTTCATTTTTGCAAAACTACTGTTCGTTTTGAAGTCTAGATGGTTAATATAAGCTAGATGGGCATTGAAAACATTATATTTATCAAAGCGTTCATCGAAGTCACAACCGTTTTCAGAATACACTAACTCACAAAATTTGGCAAATAACCATGAAAAAACAACAAAACTTGAAAATGCTTATTTCGTGATTTCCAGTCGATTTTAGACACTTTTAGGTAGTTTTCATTTTTGCAAAACCACTGTTCGTTTTGAAGTCTAGATGGTTAATATAAGCTAGATGGGTGTTGAAAACATTATATTTATCAAAGCGTTCATCGAAGTCACAACCGTTTTCAGAATACACAAACTCACAAAGTTTGGCAAATAACCATGAAAAAACAACAAAACTTGAAAATGCTTATTTCGTGATTTTCAGTCGATTTTAGACACTTTTAGGTAGTTTTCATTTTTGCAAAACCACTGTTCGTTTTGAAGTCTAGATGGTTAATATAAGCTAGATGGGTGTTGAAAACATTATATTTATCAAAGCGTTCATCGAAGTCACAACCGTTTTCAGAATACACAAACTCACAAAATTTGGCAAATAACCATGAAATAACAACAAAACTTGAAAATGCTTATTTCGTGATTTCCAGTCGATTTTAGACACTTTTAGGTAGTTTTCATTTTTGCAAAACCACTATTCGTTTTGAAGTCTAGATGGTTAATATAAGCTAGATGGGTGTTGAAAACATTATATTTATCAAAGCGTTCATCGAAGTCACAACCGTTTTCAGAATACACAAACTCACAAAATTTGGCAAATAACCATGAAATAACAACAAAACTTGAAAATGCTTATTTCGTGATTTCCAGTCGATTTTAGACACTTTTAGGTAGTTTTCATTTTTGCAAAACCACTGTTCGTTTTGAAGTCTAGATGGTTAATATAAGCTAGATGGGTGTTGAAAACATTATATTTATCAAAGCGTTCATCGAAGTCACAACCGTTTTCAGAATACACAAACTCACAAAGTTTGGCAAATAACCATGAAAAAACAACAAAACTTGAAAATGCTTATTTCGTGATTTCCAGTCGATTTTAGACACTTTTAGGTAGTTTTCATTTTTGCAAAACCACTGATCGTTTTGAAGTCTAGATGGTTAATATAAGCTAGATGGGCATTGAAAACATTATATTTATCAAAGCGTTCATCGAAGTCACAACCGTTTTCAGAATACACAAACTCACAAAATTTGGCAAATAACCATGAAAAAGCAAGAAAACTTGAAAATGCTTATTTGGTGATTTCCAGTCGATTTCTACACTTTTAGGTAGTTTTCATTTTTGCAAAACCACTGATCGTTTTGAAGTCTAGATGGTTAATATAAGCTAGATGGGTGTTGAAAACATTATATTTATCAAAGCGTTCATCGAAGTCACAACCGTTTTCAGAATACACAAACTCACAAAGTTTGGCAAATAACCATGAAAAAACAACAAAACTTGAAAATGCTTATTTCGTGATTTCCAGTCGATTTTAGACAATTTTAGGTAGTTTTCATTTTTGCAAAACCACTGTTCGTTTTGAAGTCTAGATGGTTAATATAAGCTAGATGGGTGTTGAAAACATTATATTTATCAAAGCGTTCATCGAAGTCACAACTGTTTTCAGAATACACTAACTCGAAAAATTTGGCAAATAACCATGAAAAAACAACAAAACTTGAAAATGCTTATTTCGTGATTTCCAGTCGATTTTAGACACTTTTAGGTAGTTTTCATTTTTGCAAAACCACTGATCGTTTTGAAGTCTAGATGGTTAATATAAGCTAGATGGGTGTTGAAAACATTATATTTATCAAAGCGTTCATCGAAGTCACAACCGTTTTCAGAATACACAAACTCACAAAATTTGGCAAATAACCATGAAAAAGCAAGAAAACTTGAAAATGCTTATTTGGTGATTTCCAGTCGATTTCTACACTTTTAGGTAGTTTTCATTTTTGCAAAACCACTGATCGTTTTGAAGTCTAGATGGTTAATATAAGCTAGATGGGTGTTGAAAACATTATATTTATCAAAGCGTTCATCGAAGTCACAACCGTTTTCAGAATACACAAACTCACAAAGTTTGGCAAATAACCATGAAAAAACAACAAAACTTGAAAATGCTTATTTCGTGATTTCCAGTCGATTTTAGACAATTTTAGGTAGTTTTCATTTTTGCAAAACCACTGTTCGTTTTGAAGTCTAGATGGTTAATATAAGCTAGATGGGTGTTGAAAACATTATATTTATCAAAGCGTTCATCGAAGTCACAACCGTTTTCAGAATACACTAACTCGAAAAATTTGGCAAATAACCATGAAAAAACAACAAAACTTGAAAATGCTTATTTGGTGATTTCCAGTCGATTTTAGACACTTTTAGGTAGTTTTCATTTTTGCAAAACCACAATTCGTTTTGAAGTCTAGATGGTTAATATAAGCTAGATGGGTGTTGAAAACATTATATTTATCAAAGCGTTCATCGAAGTCACAACCGTTTTCAGAATACACAAACTCACAAAATTTGGCAAATAACCATGAAAAAACAACAAAACTTGAAAATGCTTATTTCGTGATTTCCAGTCGATTTTAGACACTTTTAGGTAGTTTTCATTTTTGCAAAACCACTGTTCGTTTTGAAGTCTAGATGGTTAATATAAGCTAGATGGGTGTTGAAAACATTATATTTATCAAAGCGTTCATCGAAGTCACAACCGTTTTCAGAATACGCTAACTCGAAAAATTTGGCAAATAACCATGAAAAAACAACAAAACTTGAAAATGCTTATTTCGTGATTTCCAGTCGATTTTAGACACTTTTAGGTAGTTTTCATTTTTGCAAAACCACTGATCGTTTTGAAGTCTAGATGGTTAATATAAGCTAGATGGGTGTTGAAAACATTATATTTATCAAAGCGTTCATCGAAGTCACAACCGTTTTCAGAATACACAAACTCACAAAGTTTGGCAAATAACCATGAAAAAACAACAAAACTTGAAAATGCTTATTTCGTGATTTCCAGTCGATTTTAGACACTTTTAGTTAGTTTTCATTTTTGCAAAACCACTGTTCGTTTTGAAGTCTAGATGGTTAATATAAGCTAGATGGGTGTTGAAAACATTATATTTATCAAGGCGTTCATCGAAGTCACAACCGTTTTCAGAATACTCAAACTCACAAAGTTTGGCAAATAACCATGAAAAAACAACAAAACTTGAAAATGCTTATTTCGTGATTTCCAGTCGATTTTAGACAATTTTAGGTAGTTTTCATTTTTGCAAAACCACTGTTCGTTTTGAAGTCTAGATGGTTAATATAAGCTAGATGGGTGTTGAAAACATTATATTTATCAAAGCGTTCATCGAAGTCACAACCGTTTTCAGAATACACTAACTCGAAAAATTTGGCAAATAACCATGAAAAAACAACAAAACTTGAAAATGCTTATTTGGTGATTTCCAGTCGATTTTAGACACTTTTAGGTAGTTTTCATTTTTGCAAAACCACTATTCGTTTTGAAGTCTAGATGGTTAATATAAGCTAGATGGGTGTTGAAAACATTATATTTATCAAAGCGTTCATCGAAGTCACAACCGTTTTCAGAATACACAAACTCACAAAATTTGGCAAATAACCATGAAAAAACAACAAAACTTGAAAATGCTTATTTCGTGATTTCCAGTCGATTTTAGACACTTTTAGGTAGTTTTCATTTTTGCAAAACCACTGTTCGTTTTGAAGTCTAGATGGTTAATATAAGCTAGATGGGTGTTGAAAACATTATATTTATCAAAGCGTTCATCGAAGTCACAACCGTTTTCAGAATACACTAACTCGAAAAATTTGGCAAATAACCATGAAAAAACAACAAAACTTGAAAATGCTTATTTCGTGATTTCCAGTCGATTTTAGACACTTTTAGGTAGTTTTCATTTTTGCAAAACCACTGTTCGTTTTGAAGTCTAGATGGTTAATATAAGCTAGATGGGTGTTGAAAACATTATATTTATCAAAGCGTTCATCGAAGTCACAACCGTTTTCAGAATACACAAACTCACAAAATTTGGCAAATAACCATGAAAAAGCAAGAAAACTTGAAAATGCTTATTTGGTGATTTCCAGTCGATTTCTACACTTTTAGGTAGTTTTCATTTTTGCAAAACCACTGATCGTTTTGAAGTCTAGATGGTTAATATAAGCTAGATGGGTGTTGAAAACATTATATTTATCAAAGCGTTCATCGAAGTCACAACCGTTTTCAGAATACACAAACTCACAAAGTTTGGCAAATAACCATGAAAAAACAACAAAACTTGAAAATGCTTATTTCGTGATTTCCAGTCGATTTTAGACACTTTTAGGTAGTTTTCATTTTTGCAAAACCACTGATCGTTTTGAAGTCTAGATGGTTAATATAAGCTAGATGGGCATTGAAAACATTATATTTATCAAAGCGTTCATCGAAGTCACAACCGTTTTCAGAATACACAAACTCACAAAATTTGGCAAATAACCATGAAAAAGCAAGAAAACTTGAAAATGCTTATTTGGTGATTTCCAGTCGATTTCTACACTTTTAGGTAGTTTTCATTTTTGCAAAACCACTGATCGTTTTGAAGTCTAGATGGTTAATATAAGCTAGATGGGTGTTGAAAACATTATATTTATCAAAGCGTTCATCGATGTCACAACCGTTTTCAGAATACACAAACTCACAAAGTTTGGCAAATAACCATGAAAAAACAACAAAACTTGAAAATGCTTATTTCGTGATTTCCAGTCGATTTTAGACACTTTTAGGTAGTTTTCATTTTTGCAAAACCACTGTTCGTTTTGAAGTCTAGATGGTTAATATAAGCTAGATGGGTTGTTGAAAACATTATATTTATCAAAGCGTTCATCGAAGTCACAACCGTTTTCAGAATACAACTAACTCGAAAATTTGGCAAATAACCATGAAAAAGCAAGAAAACTTGAAAATGCTTATTTGGTGATTTCCAGTCGATTTCTACACTTTTAGGTAGTTTTCATTTTTGCAAAACCACTGATCGTTTTGAAGTCTAGATGGTTAATATAAGCTAGATGGGTGTTGAAAACATTATATTTATCAAAGCGTTCATCGAAGTCACAACCGTTTTCAGAATACACAAACTCACAAAGTTTGGCAAATAACCATGAAAAAACAACAAAACTTGAAAATGCTTATTTCGTGATTTCCAGTCGATTTTAGACAATTTTAGGTAGTTTTCATTTTTGCAAAACCACTGATCGTTTTGAAGTCTAGATGGTTAATATAAGCTAGATGGGTGTTGAAAACATTATATTTATCAAAGCGTTCATCGAAGTCACAACCGTTTTCAGAATACACAAACTCACAAAGTTTGGCAAATAACCATGAAAAAACAACAAAACTTGAAAATGCTTATTTCGTGATTTCCAGTCGATTTTAGACACTTTTAGGTAGTTTTCATTTTTGCAAAACCACTGATCGTTTTGAAGTCTAGATGGTTAATATAAGCTAGATGGGCATTGAAAACATTATATTTATCAAAGCGTTCATCGAAGTCACAACCGTTTTCAGAATACACAAACTCACAAAATTTGGCAAATAACCATGAAAAAGCAAGAAAACTTGAAAATGCTTATTTGGTGATTTCCAGTCGATTTCTACACTTTTAGGTAGTTTTCATTTTTGCAAAACCACTGATCGTTTTGAAGTCTAGATGGTTAATATAAGCTAGATGGGTGTTGAAAACATTATATTTATCAAAGCGTTCATCGAAGTCACAACCGTTTTCAGAATACACAAACTCACAAAGTTTGGCAAATAACCATGAAAAAACAACAAAACTTGAAAATGCTTATTTCGTGATTTCCAGTCGATTTTAGACAATTTTAGGTAGTTTTCATTTTTGCAAAACCACTGTTCGTTTTGAAGTCTAGATGGTTAATATAAGCTAGATGGGTGTTGAAAACATTATATTTATCAAAGCGTTCATCGAAGTCACAACTGTTTTCAGAATACACTAACTCGAAAAATTTGGCAAATAACCATGAAAAAACAACAAAACTTGAAAATGCTTATTTCGTGATTTCCAGTCGATTTTAGACACTTTTAGGTAGTTTTCATTTTTGCAAAACCACTGATCGTTTTGAAGTCTAGATGGTTAATATAAGCTAGATGGGTGTTGAAAACATTATATTTATCAAAGCGTTCATCGAAGTCACAACCGTTTTCAGAATACACAAACTCACAAAATTTGGCAAATAACCATGAAAAAGCAAGAAAACTTGAAAATGCTTATTTGGTGATTTCCAGTCGATTTCTACACTTTTAGGTAGTTTTCATTTTTGCAAAACCACTGATCGTTTTGAAGTCTAGATGGTTAATATAAGCTAGATGGGTGTTGAAAACATTATATTTATCAAAGCGTTCATCGAAGTCACAACCGTTTTCAGAATACACAAACTCACAAAGTTTGGCAAATAACCATGAAAAAACAACAAAACTTGAAAATGCTTATTTCGTGATTTCCAGTCGATTTTAGACAATTTTAGGTAGTTTTCATTTTTGCAAAACCACTGTTCGTTTTGAAGTCTAGATGGTTAATATAAGCTAGATGGGTGTTGAAAACATTATATTTATCAAAGCGTTCATCGAAGTCACAACCGTTTTCAGAATACACTAACTCGAAAAATTTGGCAAATAACCATGAAAAAACAACAAAACTTGAAAATGCTTATTTGGTGATTTCCAGTCGATTTTAGACACTTTTAGGTAGTTTTCATTTTTGCAAAACCACAATTCGTTTTGAAGTCTAGATGGTTAATATAAGCTAGATGGGTGTTGAAAACATTATATTTATCAAAGCGTTCATCGAAGTCACAACCGTTTTCAGAATACACAAACTCACAAAATTTGGCAAATAACCATGAAAAAACAACAAAACTTGAAAATGCTTATTTCGTGATTTCCAGTCGATTTTAGACACTTTTAGGTAGTTTTCATTTTTGCAAAACCACTGTTCGTTTTGAAGTCTAGATGGTTAATATAAGCTAGATGGGTGTTGAAAACATTATATTTATCAAAGCGTTCATCGAAGTCACAACCGTTTTCAGAATACGCTAACTCGAAAAATTTGGCAAATAACCATGAAAAAACAACAAAACTTGAAAATGCTTATTTCGTGATTTCCAGTCGATTTTAGACACTTTTAGGTAGTTTTCATTTTTGCAAAACCACTGATCGTTTTGAAGTCTAGATGGTTAATATAAGCTAGATGGGTGTTGAAAACATTATATTTATCAAAGCGTTCATCGAAGTCACAACCGTTTTCAGAATACACAAACTCACAAAGTTTGGCAAATAACCATGAAAAAACAACAAAACTTGAAAATGCTTATTTCGTGATTTCCAGTCGATTTTAGACACTTTTAGTTAGTTTTCATTTTTGCAAAACCACTGTTCGTTTTGAAGTCTAGATGGTTAATATAAGCTAGATGGGTGTTGAAAACATTATATTTATCAAGGCGTTCATCGAAGTCACAACCGTTTTCAGAATACTCAAACTCACAAAGTTTGGCAAATAACCATGAAAAAACAACAAAACTTGAAAATGCTTATTTCGTGATTTCCAGTCGATTTTAGACAATTTTAGGTAGTTTTCATTTTTGCAAAACCACTGTTCGTTTTGAAGTCTAGATGGTTAATATAAGCTAGATGGGTGTTGAAAACATTATATTTATCAAAGCGTTCATCGAAGTCACAACCGTTTTCAGAATACACTAACTCGAAAAATTTGGCAAATAACCATGAAAAAACAACAAAACTTGAAAATGCTTATTTGGTGATTTCCAGTCGATTTTAGACACTTTTAGGTAGTTTTCATTTTTGCAAAACCACTATTCGTTTTGAAGTCTAGATGGTTAATATAAGCTAGATGGGTGTTGAAAACATTATATTTATCAAAGCGTTCATCGAAGTCACAACCGTTTTCAGAATACACAAACTCACAAAATTTGGCAAATAACCATGAAAAAACAACAAAACTTGAAAATGCTTATTTCGTGATTTCCAGTCGATTTTAGACACTTTTAGGTAGTTTTCATTTTTGCAAAACCACTGTTCGTTTTGAAGTCTAGATGGTTAATATAAGCTAGATGGGTGTTGAAAACATTATATTTATCAAAGCGTTCATCGAAGTCACAACCGTTTTCAGAATACACTAACTCGAAAAATTTGGCAAATAACCATGAAAAAACAACAAAACTTGAAAATGCTTATTTGGTGATTTCCAGTCGATTTTAGACACTTTTAGGTAGTTTTCATTTTTGCAAAACCACAATTCGTTTTGAAGTCTAGATGGTTAATATAAGCTAGATGGGTGTTGAAAACATTATATTTATCAAAGCGTTCATCGAAGTCACAACCGTTTTCAGAATACACTAACTCGAAAAATTTGGCAAATAACCATGAAAAAACAACAAAACTTGAAAATGCTTATTTGGTGATTTCCAGTCGATTTTAGACACTTTTAGGTAGTTTTCATTTTTGCAAAACCACAATTCGTTTTGAAGTCTAGATGGTTAATATAAGCTAGATGGGTGTTGAAAACATTATATTTATCAAAGCGTTCATCGAAGTCACAACCGTTTTCAGAATACACAAACTCACAAAATTTGGCAAATAACCATGAAATAACAACAAAACTTGAAAATGCTTATTTCGTGATTTCCAGTCGATTTTAGACACTTTTAGGTAGTTTTCATTTTTGCAAAACCACTGTTCGTTTTGAAGTCTAGATGGTTAATATAAGCTAGATGGGTGTTGAAAACATTATATTTATCAAAGCGTTCATCGAAGTCACAACCGTTTTCAGAATACACAAACTCACAAAGTTTGGCAAATAACCATGAAAAAACAACAAAACTTGAAAATGCTTATTTCGTGATTTCCAGTCGATTTTAGACACTTTTAGGTAGTTTTCATTTTTGCAAAACCACTGATCGTTTTGAAGTCTAGATGGTTAATATAAGCTAGATGGGCATTGAAAACATTATATTTATCAAAGCGTTCATCGAAGTCACAACCGTTTTCAGAATACACAAACTCACAAAATTTGGCAAATAACCATGAAAAAGCAAGAAAACTTGAAAATGCTTATTTGGTGATTTCCAGTCGATTTCTACACTTTTAGGTAGTTTTCATTTTTGCAAAACCACTGATCGTTTTGAAGTCTAGATGGTTAATATAAGCTAGATGGGTGTTGAAAACATTATATTTATCAAAGCGTTCATCGAAGTCACAACCGTTTTCAGAATACACAAACTCACAAAGTTTGGCAAATAACCATGAAAAAACAACAAAACTTGAAAATGCTTATTTCGTGATTTCCAGTCGATTTTAGACAATTTTAGGTAGTTTTCATTTTTGCAAAACCACTGTTCGTTTTGAAGTCTAGATGGTTAATATAAGCTAGATGGGTGTTGAAAACATTATATTTATCAAAGCGTTCATCGAAGTCACAACTGTTTTCAGAATACACTAACTCGAAAAATTTGGCAAATAACCATGAAAAAACAACAAAACTTGAAAATGCTTATTTCGTGATTTCCAGTCGATTTTAGACACTTTTAGGTAGTTTTCATTTTTGCAAAACCACTGATCGTTTTGAAGTCTAGATGGTTAATATAAGCTAGATGGGTGTTGAAAACATTATATTTATCAAAGCGTTCATCGAAGTCACAACCGTTTTCAGAATACACAAACTCACAAAATTTGGCAAATAACCATGAAAAAGCAAGAAAACTTGAAAATGCTTATTTGGTGATTTCCAGTCGATTTCTACACTTTTAGGTAGTTTTCATTTTTGCAAAACCACTGTTCGTTTTGAAGTCTAGATGGTTAATATAAGCTAGATGGGTGTTGAAAACATTATATTTATCAAAGCGTTCATCGAAGTCACAACCGTTTTCAGAATACACAAACTCACAAAGTTTGGCAAATAACCATGAAAAAACAACAAAACTTGAAAATGCTTATTTCGTGATTTCCAGTCGATTTTAGACACTTTTAGTTAGTTTTCATTTTTGCAAAACCACTGTTCGTTTTGAAGTCTAGATGGTTAATATAAGCTAGATGGGTGTTGAAAACATTATATTTATCAAGGCGTTCATCGAAGTCACAACCGTTTTCAGAATACTCAAACTCACAAAGTTTGGCAAATAACCATGAAAAAACAACAAAACTTGAAAATGCTTATTTCGTGATTTCCAGTCGATTTTAGACAATTTTAGGTAGTTTTCATTTTTGCAAAACCACTGTTCGTTTTGAAGTCTAGATGGTTAATATAAGCTAGATGGGTGTTGAAAACATTATATTTATCAAAGCGTTCATCGAAGTCACAACCGTTTTCAGAATACACTAACTCGAAAAATTTGGCAAATAACCATGAAAAAACAACAAAACTTGAAAATGCTTATTTGGTGATTTCCAGTCGATTTTAGACACTTTTAGGTAGTTTTCATTTTTGCAAAACCACTATTCGTTTTGAAGTCTAGATGGTTAATATAAGCTAGATGGGTGTTGAAAACATTATATTTATCAAGGCGTTCATCGAAGTCACAACCGTTTTCAGAATACTCAAACTCACAAAGTTTGGCAAATAACCATGAAAAAACAACAAAACTTGAAAATGCTTATTTCGTGATTTCCAGTCGATTTTAGACAATTTTAGGTAGTTTTCATTTTTGCAAAACCACTGTTCGTTTTGAAGTCTAGATGGTTAATATAAGCTAGATGGGTGTTGAAAACATTATATTTATCAAAGCGTTCATCGAAGTCACAACCGTTTTCAGAATACACTAACTCGAAAAATTTGGCAAATAACCATGAAAAAACAACAAAACTTGAAAATGCTTATTTGGTGATTTCCAGTCGATTTTAGACACTTTTAGGTAGTTTTCATTTTTGCAAAACCACTATTCGTTTTGAAGTCTAGATGGTTAATATAAGCTAGATGGGTGTTGAAAACATTATATTTATCAAAGCGTTCATCGAAGTCACAACCGTTTTCAGAATACACAAACTCACAAAATTTGGCAAATAACCATGAAAAAACAACAAAACTTGAAAATGCTTATTTCGTGATTTCCAGTCGATTTTAGACACTTTTAGGTAGTTTTCATTTTTGCAAAACCACTGTTCGTTTTGAAGTCTAGATGGTTAATATAAGCTAGATGGGTGTTGAAAACATTATATTTATCAAAGCGTTCATCGAAGTCACAACCGTTTTCAGAATACACTAACTCGAAAAATTTGGCAAATAACCATGAAAAAACAACAAAACTTGAAAATGCTTATTTCGTGATTTCCAGTCGATTTTAGACACTTTTAGGTAGTTTTCATTTTTGCAAAACCACTGTTCGTTTTGAAGTCTAGATGGTTAATATAAGCTAGATGGGTGTTGAAAACATTATATTTATCAAAGCGTTCATCGAAGTCACAACCGTTTTCAGAATACACAAACTCACAAAATTTGGCAAATAACCATGAAAAAGCAAGAAAACTTGAAAATGCTTATTTGGTGATTTCCAGTCGATTTCTACACTTTTAGGTAGTTTTCATTTTTGCAAAACCACTGATCGTTTTGAAGTCTAGATGGTTAATATAAGCTAGATGGGTGTTGAAAACATTATATTTATCAAAGCGTTCATCGAAGTCACAACCGTTTTCAGAATACACAAACTCACAAAGTTTGGCAAATAACCATGAAAAAACAACAAAACTTGAAAATGCTTATTTCGTGATTTCCAGTCGATTTTAGACACTTTTAGGTAGTTTTCATTTTTGCAAAACCACTGATCGTTTTGAAGTCTAGATGGTTAATATAAGCTAGATGGGCATTGAAAACATTATATTTATCAAAGCGTTCATCGAAGTCACAACCGTTTTCAGAATACACAAACTCACAAAATTTGGCAAATAACCATGAAAAAGCAAGAAAACTTGAAAATGCTTATTTGGTGATTTCCAGTCGATTTCTACACTTTTAGGTAGTTTTCATTTTTGCAAAACCACTGATCGTTTTGAAGTCTAGATGGTTAATATAAGCTAGATGGGTGTTGAAAACATTATATTTATCAAAGCGTTCATCGATGTCACAACCGTTTTCAGAATACACAAACTCACAAAGTTTGGCAAATAACCATGAAAAAACAACAAAACTTGAAAATGCTTATTTCGTGATTTCCAGTCGATTTTAGACACTTTTAGGTAGTTTTCATTTTTGCAAAACCACTGTTCGTTTTGAAGTCTAGATGGTTAATATAAGCTAGATGGGTTGTTGAAAACATTATATTTATCAAAGCGTTCATCGAAGTCACAACCGTTTTCAGAATACAACTAACTCGAAAATTTGGCAAATAACCATGAAAAAACAACAAAACTTGAAAATGCTTATTTGGTGATTTCCAGTCGATTTTAGACACTTTTAGGTAGTTTTCATTTTTGCAAAACCACTGATCGTTTTGAAGTCTAGATGGTTAATATAAGCTAGATGGGTGTTGAAAACATTATATTTATCAAAGCGTTCATCGAAGTCACAACCGTTTTCAGAATACACAAACTCACAAAGTTTGGCAAATAACCATGAAAAAACAACAAAACTTGAAAATGCTTATTTCGTGATTTCCAGTCGATTTTAGACACTTTTAGGTAGTTTTCATTTTTGCAAAACCACTGATCGTTTTGAAGTCTAGATGGTTAATATAAGCTAGATGGGCATTGAAAACATTATATTTATCAAAGCGTTCATCGAAGTCACAACCGTTTTCAGAATACACAAACTCACAAAATTTGGCAAATAACCATGAAAAAGCAAGAAAACTTGAAAATGCTTATTTGGTGATTTCCAGTCGATTTCTACACTTTTAGGTAGTTTTCATTTTTGCAAAACCACTGATCGTTTTGAAGTCTAGATGGTTAATATAAGCTAGATGGGTGTTGAAAACATTATATTTATCAAAGCGTTCATCGAAGTCACAACCGTTTTCAGAATACACAAACTCACAAAGTTTGGCAAATAACCATGAAAAAACAACAAAACTTGAAAATGCTTATTTCGTGATTTCCAGTCGATTTTAGACAATTTTAGGTAGTTTTCATTTTTGCAAAACCACTGTTCGTTTTGAAGTCTAGATGGTTAATATAAGCTAGATGGGTGTTGAAAACATTATATTTATCAAAGCGTTCATCGAAGTCACAACTGTTTTCAGAATACACTAACTCGAAAAATTTGGCAAATAACCATGAAAAAACAACAAAACTTGAAAATGCTTATTTCGTGATTTCCAGTCGATTTTAGACACTTTTAGGTAGTTTTCATTTTTGCAAAACCACTGATCGTTTTGAAGTCTAGATGGTTAATATAAGCTAGATGGGTGTTGAAAACATTATATTTATCAAAGCGTTCATCGAAGTCACAACCGTTTTCAGAATACACAAACTCACAAAATTTGGCAAATAACCATGAAAAAGCAAGAAAACTTGAAAATGCTTATTTGGTGATTTCCAGTCGATTTCTACACTTTTAGGTAGTTTTCATTTTTGCAAAACCACTGATCGTTTTGAAGTCTAGATGGTTAATATAAGCTAGATGGGTGTTGAAAACATTATATTTATCAAAGCGTTCATCGAAGTCACAACCGTTTTCAGAATACACAAACTCACAAAGTTTGGCAAATAACCATGAAAAAACAACAAAACTTGAAAATGCTTATTTCGTGATTTCCAGTCGATTTTAGACAATTTTAGGTAGTTTTCATTTTTGCAAAACCACTGTTCGTTTTGAAGTCTAGATGGTTAATATAAGCTAGATGGGTGTTGAAAACATTATATTTATCAAAGCGTTCATCGAAGTCACAACCGTTTTCAGAATACACTAACTCGAAAAATTTGGCAAATAACCATGAAAAAACAACAAAACTTGAAAATGCTTATTTGGTGATTTCCAGTCGATTTTAGACACTTTTAGGTAGTTTTCATTTTTGCAAAACCACAATTCGTTTTGAAGTCTAGATGGTTAATATAAGCTAGATGGGTGTTGAAAACATTATATTTATCAAAGCGTTCATCGAAGTCACAACCGTTTTCAGAATACACAAACTCACAAAATTTGGCAAATAACCATGAAAAAACAACAAAACTTGAAAATGCTTATTTCGTGATTTCCAGTCGATTTTAGACACTTTTAGGTAGTTTTCATTTTTGCAAAACCACTGTTCGTTTTGAAGTCTAGATGGTTAATATAAGCTAGATGGGTGTTGAAAACATTATATTTATCAAAGCGTTCATCGAAGTCACAACCGTTTTCAGAATACGCTAACTCGAAAAATTTGGCAAATAACCATGAAAAAACAACAAAACTTGAAAATGCTTATTTCGTGATTTCCAGTCGATTTTAGACACTTTTAGGTAGTTTTCATTTTTGCAAAACCACTGATCGTTTTGAAGTCTAGATGGTTAATATAAGCTAGATGGGTGTTGAAAACATTATATTTATCAAAGCGTTCATCGAAGTCACAACCGTTTTCAGAATACACAAACTCACAAAGTTTGGCAAATAACCATGAAAAAACAACAAAACTTGAAAATGCTTATTTCGTGATTTCCAGTCGATTTTAGACACTTTTAGTTAGTTTTCATTTTTGCAAAACCACTGTTCGTTTTGAAGTCTAGATGGTTAATATAAGCTAGATGGGTGTTGAAAACATTATATTTATCAAGGCGTTCATCGAAGTCACAACCGTTTTCAGAATACTCAAACTCACAAAGTTTGGCAAATAACCATGAAAAAACAACAAAACTTGAAAATGCTTATTTCGTGATTTCCAGTCGATTTTAGACAATTTTAGGTAGTTTTCATTTTTGCAAAACCACTGTTCGTTTTGAAGTCTAGATGGTTAATATAAGCTAGATGGGTGTTGAAAACATTATATTTATCAAAGCGTTCATCGAAGTCACAACCGTTTTCAGAATACACTAACTCGAAAAATTTGGCAAATAACCATGAAAAAACAACAAAACTTGAAAATGCTTATTTGGTGATTTCCAGTCGATTTTAGACACTTTTAGGTAGTTTTCATTTTTGCAAAACCACTATTCGTTTTGAAGTCTAGATGGTTAATATAAGCTAGATGGGTGTTGAAAACATTATATTTATCAAAGCGTTCATCGAAGTCACAACCGTTTTCAGAATACACAAACTCACAAAATTTGGCAAATAACCATGAAAAAACAACAAAACTTGAAAATGCTTATTTCGTGATTTCCAGTCGATTTTAGACACTTTTAGGTAGTTTTCATTTTTGCAAAACCACTGTTCGTTTTGAAGTCTAGATGGTTAATATAAGCTAGATGGGTGTTGAAAACATTATATTTATCAAAGCGTTCATCGAAGTCACAACCGTTTTCAGAATACACTAACTCGAAAAATTTGGCAAATAACCATGAAAAAACAACAAAACTTGAAAATGCTTATTTGGTGATTTCCAGTCGATTTTAGACACTTTTAGGTAGTTTTCATTTTTGCAAAACCACAATTCGTTTTGAAGTCTAGATGGTTAATATAAGCTAGATGGGTGTTGAAAACATTATATTTATCAAAGCGTTCATCGAAGTCACAACCGTTTTCAGAATACACTAACTCGAAAAATTTGGCAAATAACCATGAAAAAACAACAAAACTTGAAAATGCTTATTTGGTGATTTCCAGTCGATTTTAGACACTTTTAGGTAGTTTTCATTTTTGCAAAACCACAATTCGTTTTGAAGTCTAGATGGTTAATATAAGCTAGATGGGTGTTGAAAACATTATATTTATCAAAGCGTTCATCGAAGTCACAACCGTTTTCAGAATACACAAACTCACAAAATTTGGCAAATAACCATGAAATAACAACAAAACTTGAAAATGCTTATTTCGTGATTTCCAGTCGATTTTAGACACTTTTAGGTAGTTTTCATTTTTGCAAAACCACTGTTCGTTTTGAAGTCTAGATGGTTAATATAAGCTAGATGGGTGTTGAAAACATTATATTTATCAAAGCGTTCATCGAAGTCACAACCGTTTTCAGAATACACAAACTCACAAAGTTTGGCAAATAACCATGAAAAAACAACAAAACTTGAAAATGCTTATTTCGTGATTTCCAGTCGATTTTAGACACTTTTAGGTAGTTTTCATTTTTGCAAAACCACTGATCGTTTTGAAGTCTAGATGGTTAATATAAGCTAGATGGGCATTGAAAACATTATATTTATCAAAGCGTTCATCGAAGTCACAACCGTTTTCAGAATACACAAACTCACAAAATTTGGCAAATAACCATGAAAAAGCAAGAAAACTTGAAAATGCTTATTTGGTGATTTCCAGTCGATTTCTACACTTTTAGGTAGTTTTCATTTTTGCAAAACCACTGATCGTTTTGAAGTCTAGATGGTTAATATAAGCTAGATGGGTGTTGAAAACATTATATTTATCAAAGCGTTCATCGAAGTCACAACCGTTTTCAGAATACACAAACTCACAAAGTTTGGCAAATAACCATGAAAAAACAACAAAACTTGAAAATGCTTATTTCGTGATTTCCAGTCGATTTTAGACAATTTTAGGTAGTTTTCATTTTTGCAAAACCACTGTTCGTTTTGAAGTCTAGATGGTTAATATAAGCTAGATGGGTGTTGAAAACATTATATTTATCAAAGCGTTCATCGAAGTCACAACCGTTTTCAGAATACGCTAACTCGAAAAATTTGGCAAATAACCATGAAAAAACAACAAAACTTGAAAATGCTTATTTCGTGATTTCCAGTCGATTTTAGACACTTTTAGGTAGTTTTCATTTTTGCAAAACCACTGATCGTTTTGAAGTCTAGATGGTTAATATAAGCTAGATGGGTGTTGAAAACATTATATTTATCAAAGCGTTCATCGAAGTCACAACCGTTTTCAGAATACACAAACTCACAAAGTTTGGCAAATAACCATGAAAAAACAACAAAACTTGAAAATGCTTATTTCGTGATTTCCAGTCGATTTTAGACACTTTTAGTTAGTTTTCATTTTTGCAAAACCACTGTTCGTTTTGAAGTCTAGATGGTTAATATAAGCTAGATGGGTGTTGAAAACATTATATTTATCAAGGCGTTCATCGAAGTCACAACCGTTTTCAGAATACTCAAACTCACAAAGTTTGGCAAATAACCATGAAAAAACAACAAAACTTGAAAATGCTTATTTCGTGATTTCCAGTCGATTTTAGACAATTTTAGGTAGTTTTCATTTTTGCAAAACCACTGTTCGTTTTGAAGTCTAGATGGTTAATATAAGCTAGATGGGTGTTGAAAACATTATATTTATCAAAGCGTTCATCGAAGTCACAACCGTTTTCAGAATACACTAACTCGAAAAATTTGGCAAATAACCATGAAAAAACAACAAAACTTGAAAATGCTTATTTGGTGATTTCCAGTCGATTTTAGACACTTTTAGGTAGTTTTCATTTTTGCAAAACCACTATTCGTTTTGAAGTCTAGATGGTTAATATAAGCTAGATGGGTGTTGAAAACATTATATTTATCAAAGCGTTCATCGAAGTCACAACCGTTTTCAGAATACACAAACTCACAAAATTTGGCAAATAACCATGAAAAAACAACAAAACTTGAAAATGCTTATTTCGTGATTTCCAGTCGATTTTAGACACTTTTAGGTAGTTTTCATTTTTGCAAAACCACTGTTCGTTTTGAAGTCTAGATGGTTAATATAAGCTAGATGGGTGTTGAAAACATTATATTTATCAAAGCGTTCATCGAAGTCACAACCGTTTTCAGAATACACTAACTCGAAAAATTTGGCAAATAACCATGAAAAAACAACAAAACTTGAAAATGCTTATTTGGTGATTTCCAGTCGATTTTAGACACTTTTAGGTAGTTTTCATTTTTGCAAAACCACAATTCGTTTTGAAGTCTAGATGGTTAATATAAGCTAGATGGGTGTTGAAAACATTATATTTATCAAAGCGTTCATCGAAGTCACAACCGTTTTCAGAATACACTAACTCGAAAAATTTGGCAAATAACCATGAAAAAACAACAAAACTTGAAAATGCTTATTTGGTGATTTCCAGTCGATTTTAGACACTTTTAGGTAGTTTTCATTTTTGCAAAACCACAATTCGTTTTGAAGTCTAGATGGTTAATATAAGCTAGATGGGTGTTGAAAACATTATATTTATCAAAGCGTTCATCGAAGTCACAACCGTTTTCAGAATACACAAACTCACAAAATTTGGCAAATAACCATGAAATAACAACAAAACTTGAAAATGCTTATTTCGTGATTTCCAGTCGATTTTAGACACTTTTAGGTAGTTTTCATTTTTGCAAAACCACTGTTCGTTTTGAAGTCTAGATGGTTAATATAAGCTAGATGGGTGTTGAAAACATTATATTTATCAAAGCGTTCATCGAAGTCACAACCGTTTTCAGAATACACAAACTCACAAAGTTTGGCAAATAACCATGAAAAAACAACAAAACTTGAAAATGCTTATTTCGTGATTTCCAGTCGATTTTAGACACTTTTAGGTAGTTTTCATTTTTGCAAAACCACTGATCGTTTTGAAGTCTAGATGGTTAATATAAGCTAGATGGGCATTGAAAACATTATATTTATCAAAGCGTTCATCGAAGTCACAACCGTTTTCAGAATACACAAACTCACAAAATTTGGCAAATAACCATGAAAAAGCAAGAAAACTTGAAAATGCTTATTTGGTGATTTCCAGTCGATTTCTACACTTTTAGGTAGTTTTCATTTTTGCAAAACCACTGATCGTTTTGAAGTCTAGATGGTTAATATAAGCTAGATGGGTGTTGAAAACATTATATTTATCAAAGCGTTCATCGAAGTCACAACCGTTTTCAGAATACACAAACTCACAAAGTTTGGCAAATAACCATGAAAAAACAACAAAACTTGAAAATGCTTATTTCGTGATTTCCAGTCGATTTTAGACAATTTTAGGTAGTTTTCATTTTTGCAAAACCACTGTTCGTTTTGAAGTCTAGATGGTTAATATAAGCTAGATGGGTGTTGAAAACATTATATTTATCAAAGCGTTCATCGAAGTCACAACTGTTTTCAGAATACACTAACTCGAAAAATTTGGCAAATAACCATGAAAAAACAACAAAACTTGAAAATGCTTATTTCGTGATTTCCAGTCGATTTTAGACACTTTTAGGTAGTTTTCATTTTTGCAAAACCACTGATCGTTTTGAAGTCTAGATGGTTAATATAAGCTAGATGGGTGTTGAAAACATTATATTTATCAAAGCGTTCATCGAAGTCACAACCGTTTTCAGAATACACAAACTCACAAAATTTGGCAAATAACCATGAAAAAGCAAGAAAACTTGAAAATGCTTATTTGGTGATTTCCAGTCGATTTCTACACTTTTAGGTAGTTTTCATTTTTGCAAAACAACTGATCGTTTTGAAGTCTAGATGGTTAATATAAGCTAGATGGGTGTTGAAAACATTATATTTATCAAAGCGTTCATCGAAGTCACAACCGTTTTCAGAATACACAAACTCACAAAGTTTGGCAAATAACCATGAAAAAACAACAAAACTTGAAAATGCTTATTTCGTGATTTCCAGTCGATTTTAGACAATTTTAGGTAGTTTTCATTTTTGCAAAACCACTGTTCGTTTTGAAGTCTAGATGGTTAATATAAGCTAGATGGGTGTTGAAAACATTATATTTATCAAAGCGTTCATCGAAGTCACAACCGTTTTCAGAATACACTAACTCGAAAAATTTGGCAAATAACCATGAAAAAACAACAAAACTTGAAAATGCTTATTTGGTGATTTCCAGTCGATTTTAGACACTTTTAGGTAGTTTTCATTTTTGCAAAACCACAATTCGTTTTGAAGTCTAGATGGTTAATATAAGCTAGATGGGTGTTGAAAACATTATATTTATCAAAGCGTTCATCGAAGTCACAACCGTTTTCAGAATACACAAACTCACAAAATTTGGCAAATAACCATGAAAAAACAACAAAACTTGAAAATGCTTATTTCGTGATTTCCAGTCGATTTTAGACACTTTTAGGTAGTTTTCATTTTTGCAAAACCACTGTTCGTTTTGAAGTCTAGATGGTTAATATAAGCTAGATGGGTGTTGAAAACATTATATTTATCAAAGCGTTCATCGAAGTCACAACCGTTTTCAGAATACGCTAACTCGAAAAATTTGGCAAATAACCATGAAAAAACAACAAAACTTGAAAATGCTTATTTCGTGATTTCCAGTCGATTTTAGACACTTTTAGGTAGTTTTCATTTTTGCAAAACCACTGATCGTTTTGAAGTCTAGATGGTTAATATAAGCTAGATGGGTGTTGAAAACATTATATTTATCAAAGCGTTCATCGAAGTCACAACCGTTTTCAGAATACACAAACTCACAAAGTTTGGCAAATAACCATGAAAAAACAACAAAACTTGAAAATGCTTATTTCGTGATTTCCAGTCGATTTTAGACACTTTTAGTTAGTTTTCATTTTTGCAAAACCACTGTTCGTTTTGAAGTCTAGATGGTTAATATAAGCTAGATGGGTGTTGAAAACATTATATTTATCAAGGCGTTCATCGAAGTCACAACCGTTTTCAGAATACTCAAACTCACAAAGTTTGGCAAATAACCATGAAAAAACAACAAAACTTGAAAATGCTTATTTCGTGATTTCCAGTCGATTTTAGACAATTTTAGGTAGTTTTCATTTTTGCAAAACCACTGTTCGTTTTGAAGTCTAGATGGTTAATATAAGCTAGATGGGTGTTGAAAACATTATATTTATCAAAGCGTTCATCGAAGTCACAACCGTTTTCAGAATACACTAACTCGAAAAATTTGGCAAATAACCATGAAAAAACAACAAAACTTGAAAATGCTTATTTGGTGATTTCCAGTCGATTTTAGACACTTTTAGGTAGTTTTCATTTTTGCAAAACCACTATTCGTTTTGAAGTCTAGATGGTTAATATAAGCTAGATGGGTGTTGAAAACATTATATTTATCAAAGCGTTCATCGAAGTCACAACCGTTTTCAGAATACACAAACTCACAAAATTTGGCAAATAACCATGAAAAAACAACAAAACTTGAAAATGCTTATTTCGTGATTTCCAGTCGATTTTAGACACTTTTAGGTAGTTTTCATTTTTGCAAAACCACTGTTCGTTTTGAAGTCTAGATGGTTAATATAAGCTAGATGGGTGTTGAAAACATTATATTTATCAAAGCGTTCATCGAAGTCACAACCGTTTTCAGAATACACTAACTCGAAAAATTTGGCAAATAACCATGAAAAAACAACAAAACTTGAAAATGCTTATTTCGTGATTTCCAGTCGATTTTAGACACTTTTAGGTAGTTTTCATTTTTGCAAAACCACTGTTCGTTTTGAAGTCTAGATGGTTAATATAAGCTAGATGGGTGTTGAAAACATTATATTTATCAAAGCGTTCATCGAAGTCACAACCGTTTTCAGAATACACAAACTCACAAAATTTGGCAAATAACCATGAAAAAGCAAGAAAACTTGAAAATGCTTATTTGGTGATTTCCAGTCGATTTCTACACTTTTAGGTAGTTTTCATTTTTGCAAAACCACTGATCGTTTTGAAGTCTAGATGGTTAATATAAGCTAGATGGGTGTTGAAAACATTATATTTATCAAAGCGTTCATCGAAGTCACAACCGTTTTCAGAATACACAAACTCACAAAGTTTGGCAAATAACCATGAAAAAACAACAAAACTTGAAAATGCTTATTTCGTGATTTCCAGTCGATTTTAGACACTTTTAGGTAGTTTTCATTTTTGCAAAACCACTGATCGTTTTGAAGTCTAGATGGTTAATATAAGCTAGATGGGCATTGAAAACATTATATTTATCAAAGCGTTCATCGAAGTCACAACCGTTTTCAGAATACACAAACTCACAAAATTTGGCAAATAACCATGAAAAAGCAAGAAAACTTGAAAATGCTTATTTGGTGATTTCCAGTCGATTTCTACACTTTTAGGTAGTTTTCATTTTTGCAAAACCACTGATCGTTTTGAAGTCTAGATGGTTAATATAAGCTAGATGGGTGTTGAAAACATTATATTTATCAAAGCGTTCATCGATGTCACAACCGTTTTCAGAATACACAAACTCACAAAGTTTGGCAAATAACCATGAAAAAACAACAAAACTTGAAAATGCTTATTTCGTGATTTCCAGTCGATTTTAGACACTTTTAGGTAGTTTTCATTTTTGCAAAACCACTGTTCGTTTTGAAGTCTAGATGGTTAATATAAGCTAGATGGGTTGTTGAAAACATTATATTTATCAAAGCGTTCATCGAAGTCACAACCGTTTTCAGAATACAACTAACTCGAAAATTTGGCAAATAACCATGAAAAAACAACAAAACTTGAAAATGCTTATTTGGTGATTTCCAGTCGATTTTAGACACTTTTAGGTAGTTTTCATTTTTGCAAAACCACTGATCGTTTTGAAGTCTAGATGGTTAATATAAGCTAGATGGGTGTTGAAAACATTATATTTATCAAAGCGTTCATCGAAGTCACAACCGTTTTCAGAATACACAAACTCACAAAGTTTGGCAAATAACCATGAAAAAACAACAAAACTTGAAAATGCTTATTTCGTGATTTCCAGTCGATTTTAGACACTTTTAGGTAGTTTTCATTTTTGCAAAACCACTGATCGTTTTGAAGTCTAGATGGTTAATATAAGCTAGATGGGCATTGAAAACATTATATTTATCAAAGCGTTCATCGAAGTCACAACCGTTTTCAGAATACACAAACTCACAAAATTTGGCAAATAACCATGAAAAAGCAAGAAAACTTGAAAATGCTTATTTGGTGATTTCCAGTCGATTTCTACACTTTTAGGTAGTTTTCATTTTTGCAAAACCACTGATCGTTTTGAAGTCTAGATGGTTAATATAAGCTAGATGGGTGTTGAAAACATTATATTTATCAAAGCGTTCATCGAAGTCACAACCGTTTTCAGAATACACAAACTCACAAAGTTTGGCAAATAACCATGAAAAAACAACAAAACTTGAAAATGCTTATTTCGTGATTTCCAGTCGATTTTAGACAATTTTAGGTAGTTTTCATTTTTGCAAAACCACTGTTCGTTTTGAAGTCTAGATGGTTAATATAAGCTAGATGGGTGTTGAAAACATTATATTTATCAAAGCGTTCATCGAAGTCACAACTGTTTTCAGAATACACTAACTCGAAAAATTTGGCAAATAACCATGAAAAAACAACAAAACTTGAAAATGCTTATTTCGTGATTTCCAGTCGATTTTAGACACTTTTAGGTAGTTTTCATTTTTGCAAAACCACTGATCGTTTTGAAGTCTAGATGGTTAATATAAGCTAGATGGGTGTTGAAAACATTATATTTATCAAAGCGTTCATCGAAGTCACAACCGTTTTCAGAATACACAAACTCACAAAATTTGGCAAATAACCATGAAAAAGCAAGAAAACTTGAAAATGCTTATTTGGTGATTTCCAGTCGATTTCTACACTTTTAGGTAGTTTTCATTTTTGCAAAACCACTGATCGTTTTGAAGTCTAGATGGTTAATATAAGCTAGATGGGTGTTGAAAACATTATATTTATCAAAGCGTTCATCGAAGTCACAACCGTTTTCAGAATACACAAACTCACAAAGTTTGGCAAATAACCATGAAAAAACAACAAAACTTGAAAATGCTTATTTCGTGATTTCCAGTCGATTTTAGACAATTTTAGGTAGTTTTCATTTTTGCAAAACCACTGTTCGTTTTGAAGTCTAGATGGTTAATATAAGCTAGATGGGTGTTGAAAACATTATATTTATCAAAGCGTTCATCGAAGTCACAACCGTTTTCAGAATACACTAACTCGAAAAATTTGGCAAATAACCATGAAAAAACAACAAAACTTGAAAATGCTTATTTGGTGATTTCCAGTCGATTTTAGACACTTTTAGGTAGTTTTCATTTTTGCAAAACCACAATTCGTTTTGAAGTCTAGATGGTTAATATAAGCTAGATGGGTGTTGAAAACATTATATTTATCAAAGCGTTCATCGAAGTCACAACCGTTTTCAGAATACACAAACTCACAAAATTTGGCAAATAACCATGAAAAAACAACAAAACTTGAAAATGCTTATTTCGTGATTTCCAGTCGATTTTAGACACTTTTAGGTAGTTTTCATTTTTGCAAAACCACTGTTCGTTTTGAAGTCTAGATGGTTAATATAAGCTAGATGGGTGTTGAAAACATTATATTTATCAAAGCGTTCATCGAAGTCACAACCGTTTTCAGAATACGCTAACTCGAAAAATTTGGCAAATAACCATGAAAAAACAACAAAACTTGAAAATGCTTATTTCGTGATTTCCAGTCGATTTTAGACACTTTTAGGTAGTTTTCATTTTTGCAAAACCACTGATCGTTTTGAAGTCTAGATGGTTAATATAAGCTAGATGGGTGTTGAAAACATTATATTTATCAAAGCGTTCATCGAAGTCACAACCGTTTTCAGAATACACAAACTCACAAAGTTTGGCAAATAACCATGAAAAAACAACAAAACTTGAAAATGCTTATTTCGTGATTTCCAGTCGATTTTAGACACTTTTAGTTAGTTTTCATTTTTGCAAAACCACTGTTCGTTTTGAAGTCTAGATGGTTAATATAAGCTAGATGGGTGTTGAAAACATTATATTTATCAAGGCGTTCATCGAAGTCACAACCGTTTTCAGAATACTCAAACTCACAAAGTTTGGCAAATAACCATGAAAAAACAACAAAACTTGAAAATGCTTATTTCGTGATTTCCAGTCGATTTTAGACAATTTTAGGTAGTTTTCATTTTTGCAAAACCACTGTTCGTTTTGAAGTCTAGATGGTTAATATAAGCTAGATGGGTGTTGAAAACATTATATTTATCAAAGCGTTCATCGAAGTCACAACCGTTTTCAGAATACACTAACTCGAAAAATTTGGCAAATAACCATGAAAAAACAACAAAACTTGAAAATGCTTATTTGGTGATTTCCAGTCGATTTTAGACACTTTTAGGTAGTTTTCATTTTTGCAAAACCACTATTCGTTTTGAAGTCTAGATGGTTAATATAAGCTAGATGGGTGTTGAAAACATTATATTTATCAAAGCGTTCATCGAAGTCACAACCGTTTTCAGAATACACAAACTCACAAAATTTGGCAAATAACCATGAAAAAACAACAAAACTTGAAAATGCTTATTTCGTGATTTCCAGTCGATTTTAGACACTTTTAGGTAGTTTTCATTTTTGCAAAACCACTGTTCGTTTTGAAGTCTAGATGGTTAATATAAGCTAGATGGGTGT
Organism: Octopus bimaculoides; assembly: GCF_046866305.1. Taxonomy (NCBI): domain Eukaryota; kingdom Metazoa; phylum Mollusca; class Cephalopoda; order Octopoda; family Octopodidae; genus Octopus; species Octopus bimaculoides. The sequence continues at coordinate 453,137 of NW_028315293.1, forward strand.
TGAAAACATTATATTTATCAAAGCGTTCATCGAAGTCACAACCGTTTTCAGAATACACTAACTCGAAAAATTTGGCAAATAACCATGAAAAAACAACAAAACTTGAAAATGCTTATTTCGTGATTTCCAGTCGATTTTAGACACTTTTAGGTAGTTTTCATTTTTGCAAAACCACTGTTCGTTTTGAAGTCTAGATGGTTAATATAAGCTAGATGGGTGTTGAAAACATTATATTTATCAAAGCGTTCATCGAAGTCACAACCGTTTTCAGAATACACAAACTCACAAAGTTTGGCAAATAACCATGAAAAAACAACAAAACTTGAAAATGCTTATTTCGTGATTTCCAGTCGATTTTAGACACTTTTAGTTAGTTTTCATTTTTGCAAAACCACTGTTCGTTTTGAAGTCTAGATGGTTAATATAAGCTAGATGGGTGTTGAAAACATTATATTTATCAAGGCGTTCATCGAAGTCACAACCGTTTTCAGAATACTCAAACTCACAAAGTTTGGCAAATAACCATGAAAAAACAACAAAACTTGAAAATGCTTATTTCGTGATTTCCAGTCGATTTTAGACACTTTTAGGTAGTTTTCATTTTTGCAAAACCACTGTTCGTTTTGAAGTCTAGATGGTTAATATAAGCTAGATGGGTTGTTGAAAACATTATATTTATCAAAGCGTTCATCGAAGTCACAACCGTTTTCAGAATACACTAACTCGAAAATTTGGCAAATAACCATGAAAAAACAACAAAACTTGAAAATGCTTATTTGGTGATTTCCAGTCGATTTTAGACACTTTTAGGTAGTTTTCATTTTTGCAAAACCACTGATCGTTTTGAAGTCTAGATGGTTAATATAAGCTAGATGGGTGTTGAAAACATTATATTTATCAAAGCGTTCATCGAAGTCACAACCGTTTTCAGAATACACAAACTCACAAAGTTTGGCAAATAACCATGAAAAAACAACAAAACTTGAAAATGCTTATTTCGTGATTTCCAGTCGATTTTAGACACTTTTAGGTAGTTTTCATTTTTGCAAAACCACTGATCGTTTTGAAGTCTAGATGGTTAATATAAGCTAGATGGGCATTGAAAACATTATATTTATCAAAGCGTTCATCGAAGTCACAACCGTTTTCAGAATACACAAACTCACAAAATTTGGCAAATAACCATGAAAAAGCAAGAAAACTTGAAAATGCTTATTTGGTGATTTCCAGTCGATTTTAGACACTTTTAGGTAGTTTTCATTTTTGCAAAACCACTGATCGTTTTGAAGTCTAGATGGTTAATATAAGCTAGATGGGTGTTGAAAACATTATATTCATCAAAGCGTTCATCGAAGTCACAACCGTTTTCAGAATACACAAACTCACAAAGTTTGGCAAATAACCATGAAAAAACAACAAAACTTGAAAATGCTTATTTCGTGATTTCCAGTCGATTTTAGACAATTTTAGGTAGTTTTCATTTTTGCAAAACCACTGTTCGTTTTGAAGTCTAGATGGTTAATATAAGCTAGATGGGTGTTGAAAACATTATATTTATCAAAGCGTTCATCGAAGTCACAACCGTTTTCAGAATACACTAACTCGAAAAATTTGGCAAATAACCATGAAAAAACAACAAAACTTGAAAATGCTTATTTCGTGATTTCCAGTCGATTTTAGACACTTTTAGGTAGTTTTCATTTTTGCAAAACCACTGATCGTTTTGAAGTCTAGATGGTTAATATAAGCTAGATGGGCATTGAAAACATTATATTTATCAAAGCGTTCATCGAAGTCACAACCGTTTTCAGAATACACAAACTCACAAAATTTGGCAAATAACCATGAAAAAGCAAGAAAACTTGAAAATGCTTATTTCGTGATTTGCAGTCGATTTTAGACACTTTTAGGTAGTTTTCATTTTTGCAAAACCACTATTCGTTTTGAAGTCTAGATGGTTAATATAAGCTAGATGGGTGTTGAAAACATTATATTTATCAAAGCGTTCATCGAAGTCACAACCGTTTTCAGAATACACAAACTCACAAAATTTGGCAAATAACCATGAAAAAACAACAAAACTTGAAAATGCTTATTTCGTGATTTCCAGTCGATTTTAGACACTTTTAGGTAGTTTTCATTTTTGCAAAACCACTGATCGTTTTGAAGTCTAGATGGTTAATATAAGCTAGATGGGCATTGAAAACATTATATTTATCAAAGCGTTCATCGAAGTCACAACCGTTTTCAGAATACACAAACTCACAAAGTTTGGCAAATAACCATGAAAAAACAACAAAACTTGAAAATGCTTATTTCGTGATTTCCAGTCGATTTTAGACACTTTTAGGTAGTTTTCATTTTTGAAAATCTACTGTTCGTTTTGAAGTCTAGATGGTTAATATAAGCTAGATGGGCATTGAAAACATTATATTTATCAAAGCGTTCATCGAAGTCACAACCGTTTCCAGAATACACAAACTCACAAAATTTGGCAAATAACCATGAAAAAACAACAAAACTTGAAAATGCTTATTTCGTGATTTCCAGTCGATTTTAGACACTTTTAGGTAGTTTTCATTTTTGCAAAACCACTGTTCGTTTTGAAGTCTAGATGGTTAATATAAGCTAGATGGGTGTTGAAAACATTATATTTATCAAAGCGTTCATCGAAGTCACAACCGTTTTCAGAAAACACAAACTCACAAAATTTGGCAAATAACCATGAAAAAACAACAAAACTTGAAAATGCTTATTTCGTGATTTGCAGTCGATTTTAGACACTTTTAGGTAGTTTTCATTTTTGCAAAACCACTATTCGTTTTGAAGTCTAGATGGTTAATATAAGCTAGATGGGTGTTGAAAACATTATATTTATCAAAGCGTTCATCGAAGTCACAACCGTTTTCAGAATACACAAACTCACAAAATTTGGCAAATAACCATGAAAGAACAACAAAACTTGAAAATGCTTATTTCGTGATTTCCAGTCGATTTTAGACGCTTTTAGGTAGTTTTCATTTTTGCAAAACCACTGTTCGTTTTGAAGTCTAGATGGTTAATATAAGCTAGATGGGTGTTGAAAACATTATATTTATCAAAGCGTTCATCGAAGTCACAACCGTTTTCAGAAAACACAAACTCACAAAATTTGGCAAATAACCATGAAAAAACAACAAAACTTGAAAATGCTTATTTCGTGATTTCCAGTCGATTTTAGACACTTTTAGGTAGTTTTCATTTTTGCAAAACCACTGTTCGTTTTGAAGTCTAGATGGTTAATATAAGCTAGATGGCTGTTGAAAACATTATATTTATCAAAGCGTTCATCGAAGTCACAACCGTTTTCAGAATACACAAACTCACAAAATTTGGCAAATAACCATGAAAAAACAACAAAACTTGAAAATGCTTATTTGGTGATTTCCAGTCGATTTTAGACACTTTTAGGTAGTTTTCATTTTTGCAAAACCACTGTTCGTTTTGAAGTCTAGATGGTTAATATAAGCTAGATGGGTGTTGAAAACATTATATTTATCAAAGCGTTCATCGAAGTCACAACCGTTTTCAGAAAACACAAACTCACAAAATTTGGCAAATAACCATGAAAAAACAACAAAACTTGAAAATGCTTATTTCGTGATTTGCAGTCGATTTTAGACACTTTTAGGTAGTTTTCATTTTTGCAAAACCACTATTCGTTTTGAAGTCTAGATGGTTAATATAAGCTAGATGGGTGTTGAAAACATTATATTTATCAAAGCGTTCATCGAAGTCACAACCGTTTTCAGAATACACAAACTCACAAAATTTGGCAAATAACCATGAAAAAACAACAAAACTTGAAAATGCTTATTTCGTGATTTCCAGTCGATTTTAGAAACTTTTAGGTACTTTTCATTTTTGCAAAACCACTGTTCGTTTTGAAGTCTAGATGGTTAATATAAGCTAGATGGGTGTTGAAAACATTATATTTATCAAAGCGTTCATCGAAGTCACAACCGTTTTCAGAAAACACAAACTCACAAAATTTGGCAAATAACCATGAAAAAACAACAAAACTTGAAAATGCTTATTTCGTGATTTCCAGTCGATTTTAGACACTTTTAGGTAGTTTTCATTTTTGCAAAACCACTGTTCGTTTTGAAGTCTAGATGGTTAATATAAGCTAGATGGCTGTTGAAAACATTATATTTATCAAAGCGTTCATCGAAGTCACAACCGTTTTCAGAATACACAAACTCACAAAATTTGGCAAATAACCATGAAAAAACAACAAAACTTGAAAATGCTTATTTCGTGATTTACAGTCGATTTTAGACACTTTTAGGTAGTTTTCATTTTTGCAAAACCACTGTTCGTTTTGAAGTCTAGATGGTTAATATAAGCTAGATGGGTGTTGAAAACATTATATTTATCAAAGCGTCATCGAAGTCACAACCGTTTTCAGAATACACAAACTCACAAAGTTTGGCAAATAACCATGAAAAAACAACAAAACTTGAAAATGCTTATTTCGTGATTTCCAGTCGATTTTAGACACTTTTAGGTAGTTTTCATTTTTGCAAAACCACTGATCGTTTTGAAGTCTAGATGGTTAATATAAGCTAGATGGGTGTTGAAAACATTATATTTATCAAAGCGTTCATCGAAGTCACAACCGTTTTCAGAATACACTAACTCACAAAGTTTGGCAAATAACCATGAAAAAACAACAAAACTTGAAAATGCTTATTTCGTGATTTCCAGTCGATTTTAGACACTACTAGGTAGTTTTCATTTTTGCAAAACCACTGTTCGTTTTGAAGTCTAGATGGTTAATATAAGCTAGATGGGTGTTGAAAACATTATATTTATCAAAGCGTTCATCGAAGTCACAACCGTTTTCAGAATACACTAACTCGAAAAATTTGGCAAATAACCATGAAAAAACAACAAAACTTGAAAATGCTTATTTCGTGATTTCCAGTCGATTTTAGACACTTTTAGGTAGTTTTCATTTTTGCAAAACCACTGTTCGTTTTGAAGTCTAGATGGTTAATATAAGCTAGATGGGTGTTGAAAACATTATATTTATCAAAGCGTTCATCGAAGTCACAACCGTTTTCAGAATACACTAACTCGAAAAATTTGGCAAATAACCATGAAAAAACAACAAAACTTGAAAATGCTTATTTCGTGATTTCCAGTCGATTTTAGACACTTTTAGGTAGTTTTCATTTTTGCAAAACCACTGTTCGTTTTGAAGTCTAGATGGTTAATATAAGCTAGATGGGTGTTGAAAACATTATATTTATCAAAGCGTTCATCGAAGTCACAACCGTTTTCAGAATACACAAACTCACAAAGTTTGGCAAATAACCATGAAAAAACAACAAAACTTGAAAATGCTTATTTCGTGATTTCCAGTCGATTTTAGACACTTTTAGGTAGTTTTCATTTTTGCAAAACCACTGATCGTTTTGAAGTCTAGATGGTTAATATAAGCTAGATGGGCATTGAAAACATTATATTTATCAAAGCGTTCATCGAAGTCACAACCGTTTTCAGAATACACAAACTCACAAAATTTGGCAAATAACCATGAAAAAGCAAGAAAACTTGAAAATGCTTATTTCGTGATTTGCAGTCGATTTTAGACACTTTTAGGTAGTTTTCATTTTTGCAAAACCACTATTCGTTTTGAAGTCTAGATGGTTAATATAAGCTAGATGGGTGTTGAAAACATTATATTTATCAAAGCGTTCATCGAAGTCACAACCGTTTTCAGAATACACAAACTCACAAAATTTGGCAAATAACCATGAAAAAACAACAAAACTTGAAAATGCTTATTTCGTGATTTCCAGTCGATTTTAGACACTTTTAGGTAGTTTTCATTTTTGCAAAACCACTGATCGTTTTGAAGTCTAGATGGTTAATATAAGCTAGATGGGCATTGAAAACATTATATTTATCAAAGCGTTCATCGAAGTCACAACCGTTTTCAGAATACACAAACTCACAAAGTTTGGCAAATAACCATGAAAAAACAACAAAACTTGAAAATGCTTATTTCGTGATTTCCAGTCGATTTTAGACACTTTTAGGTAGTTTTCATTTTTGAAAATCTACTGTTCGTTTTGAAGTCTAGATGGTTAATATAAGCTAGATGGGCATTGAAAACATTATATTTATCAAAGCGTTCATCGAAGTCACAACCGTTTCCAGAATACACAAACTCACAAAATTTGGCAAATAACCATGAAAAAACAACAAAACTTGAAAATGCTTATTTCGTGATTTCCAGTCGATTTTAGACACTTTTAGGTAGTTTTCATTTTTGCAAAACCACTGTTCGTTTTGAAGTCTAGATGGTTAATATAAGCTAGATGGGTGTTGAAAACATTATATTTATCAAAGCGTTCATCGAAGTCACAACCGTTTTCAGAAAACACAAACTCACAAAATTTGGCAAATAACCATGAAAAAACAACAAAACTTGAAAATGCTTATTTCGTGATTTGCAGTCGATTTTAGACACTTTTAGGTAGTTTTCATTTTTGCAAAACCACTATTCGTTTTGAAGTCTAGATGGTTAATATAAGCTAGATGGGTGTTGAAAACATTATATTTATCAAAGCGTTCATCGAAGTCACAACCGTTTTCAGAATACACAAACTCACAAAATTTGGCAAATAACCATGAAAGAACAACAAAACTTGAAAATGCTTATTTCGTGATTTCCAGTCGATTTTAGACGCTTTTAGGTAGTTTTCATTTTTGCAAAACCACTGTTCGTTTTGAAGTCTAGATGGTTAATATAAGCTAGATGGGTGTTGAAAACATTATATTTATCAAAGCGTTCATCGAAGTCACAACCGTTTTCAGAAAACACAAACTCACAAAATTTGGCAAATAACCATGAAAAAACAACAAAACTTGAAAATGCTTATTTCGTGATTTCCAGTCGATTTTAGACACTTTTAGGTAGTTTTCATTTTTGCAAAACCACTGTTCGTTTTGAAGTCTAGATGGTTAATATAAGCTAGATGGCTGTTGAAAACATTATATTTATCAAAGCGTTCATCGAAGTCACAACCGTTTTCAGAATACACAAACTCACAAAATTTGGCAAATAACCATGAAAAAACAACAAAACTTGAAAATGCTTATTTCGTGATTTACAGTCGATTTTAGACACTTTTAGGTAGTTTTCATTTTTGCAAAACCACTGTTCGTTTTGAAGTCTAGATGGTTAATATAAGCTAGATGGGTGTTGAAAACATTATATTTATCAAAGCGTCATCGAAGTCACAACCGTTTTCAGAATACACAAACTCACAAAGTTTGGCAAATAACCATGAAAAAACAACAAAACTTGAAAATGCTTATTTCGTGATTTCCAGTCGATTTTAGACACTTTTAGGTAGTTTTCATTTTTGCAAAACCACTGATCGTTTTGAAGTCTAGATGGTTAATATAAGCTAGATGGGTGTTGAAAACATTATATTTATCAAAGCGTTCATCGAAGTCACAACCGTTTTCAGAATACACTAACTCACAAAGTTTGGCAAATAACCATGAAAAAACAACAAAACTTGAAAATGCTTATTTCGTGATTTCCAGTCGATTTTAGACACTACTAGGTAGTTTTCATTTTTGCAAAACCACTGTTCGTTTTGAAGTCTAGATGGTTAATATAAGCTAGATGGGTGTTGAAAACATTATATTTATCAAAGCGTTCATCGAAGTCACAACCGTTTTCAGAATACACTAACTCGAAAAATTTGGCAAATAACCATGAAAAAACAACAAAACTTGAAAATGCTTATTTCGTGATTTCCAGTCGATTTTAGACACTTTTAGGTAGTTTTCATTTTTGCAAAACCACTGTTCGTTTTGAAGTCTAGATGGTTAATATAAGCTAGATGGGTGTTGAAAACATTATATTTATCAAAGCGTTCATCGAAGTCACAACCGTTTTCAGAATACACTAACTCGAAAAATTTGGCAAATAACCATGAAAAAACAACAAAACTTGAAAATGCTTATTTCGTGATTTCCAGTCGATTTTAGACACTTTTAGGTAGTTTTCATTTTTGCAAAACCACTGTTCGTTTTGAAGTCTAGATGGTTAATATAAGCTAGATGGGTGTTGAAAACATTATATTTATCAAAGCGTTCATCGAAGTCACAACCGTTTTCAGAATACACAAACTCACAAAGTTTGGCAAATAACCATGAAAAAACAACAAAACTTGAAAATGCTTATTTCGTGATTTCCAGTCGATTTTAGACACTTTTAGGTAGTTTTCATTTTTGCAAAACCACTGATCGTTTTGAAGTCTAGATGGTTAATATAAGCTAGATGGGCATTGAAAACATTATATTTATCAAAGCGTTCATCGAAGTCACAACCGTTTTCAGAATACACAAACTCACAAAATTTGGCAAATAACCATGAAAAAGCAAGAAAACTTGAAAATGCTTATTTCGTGATTTGCAGTCGATTTTAGACACTTTTAGGTAGTTTTCATTTTTGCAAAACCACTATTCGTTTTGAAGTCTAGATGGTTAATATAAGCTAGATGGGTGTTGAAAACATTATATTTATCAAAGCGTTCATCGAAGTCACAACCGTTTTCAGAATACACAAACTCACAAAATTTGGCAAATAACCATGAAAAAACAACAAAACTTGAAAATGCTTATTTCGTGATTTCCAGTCGATTTTAGACACTTTTAGGTAGTTTTCATTTTTGCAAAACCACTGATCGTTTTGAAGTCTAGATGGTTAATATAAGCTAGATGGGCATTGAAAACATTATATTTATCAAAGCGTTCATCGAAGTCACAACCGTTTTCAGAATACACAAACTCACAAAGTTTGGCAAATAACCATGAAAAAACAACAAAACTTGAAAATGCTTATTTCGTGATTTCCAGTCGATTTTAGACACTTTTAGGTAGTTTTCATTTTTGAAAATCTACTGTTCGTTTTGAAGTCTAGATGGTTAATATAAGCTAGATGGGCATTGAAAACATTATATTTATCAAAGCGTTCATCGAAGTCACAACCGTTTCCAGAATACACAAACTCACAAAATTTGGCAAATAACCATGAAAAAACAACAAAACTTGAAAATGCTTATTTCGTGATTTCCAGTCGATTTTAGACACTTTTAGGTAGTTTTCATTTTTGCAAAACCACTGTTCGTTTTGAAGTCTAGATGGTTAATATAAGCTAGATGGGTGTTGAAAACATTATATTTATCAAAGCGTTCATCGAAGTCACAACCGTTTTCAGAAAACACAAACTCACAAAATTTGGCAAATAACCATGAAAAAACAACAAAACTTGAAAATGCTTATTTCGTGATTTGCAGTCGATTTTAGACACTTTTAGGTAGTTTTCATTTTTGCAAAACCACTATTCGTTTTGAAGTCTAGATGGTTAATATAAGCTAGATGGGTGTTGAAAACATTATATTTATCAAAGCGTTCATCGAAGTCACAACCGTTTTCAGAATACACAAACTCACAAAATTTGGCAAATAACCATGAAAGAACAACAAAACTTGAAAATGCTTATTTCGTGATTTCCAGTCGATTTTAGACGCTTTTAGGTAGTTTTCATTTTTGCAAAACCACTGTTCGTTTTGAAGTCTAGATGGTTAATATAAGCTAGATGGGTGTTGAAAACATTATATTTATCAAAGCGTTCATCGAAGTCACAACCGTTTTCAGAAAACACAAACTCACAAAATTTGGCAAATAACCATGAAAAAACAACAAAACTTGAAAATGCTTATTTCGTGATTTCCAGTCGATTTTAGACACTTTTAGGTAGTTTTCATTTTTGCAAAACCACTGTTCGTTTTGAAGTCTAGATGGTTAATATAAGCTAGATGGCTGTTGAAAACATTATATTTATCAAAGCGTTCATCGAAGTCACAACCGTTTTCAGAATACACAAACTCACAAAATTTGGCAAATAACCATGAAAAAACAACAAAACTTGAAAATGCTTATTTGGTGATTTCCAGTCGATTTTAGACACTTTTAGGTAGTTTTCATTTTTGCAAAACCACTGTTCGTTTTGAAGTCTAGATGGTTAATATAAGCTAGATGGGTGTTGAAAACATTATATTTATCAAAGCGTTCATCGAAGTCACAACCGTTTTCAGAAAACACAAACTCACAAAATTTGGCAAATAACCATGAAAAAACAACAAAACTTGAAAATGCTTATTTCGTGATTTGCAGTCGATTTTAGACACTTTTAGGTAGTTTTCATTTTTGCAAAACCACTATTCGTTTTGAAGTCTAGATGGTTAATATAAGCTAGATGGGTGTTGAAAACATTATATTTATCAAAGCGTTCATCGAAGTCACAACCGTTTTCAGAATACACAAACTCACAAAATTTGGCAAATAACCATGAAAAAACAACAAAACTTGAAAATGCTTATTTCGTGATTTCCAGTCGATTTTAGACACTTTTAGGTACTTTTCATTTTTGCAAAACCACTGTTCGTTTTGAAGTCTAGATGGTTAATATAAGCTAGATGGGTGTTGAAAACATTATATTTATCAAAGCGTTCATCGAAGTCACAACCGTTTTCAGAAAACACAAACTCACAAAATTTGGCAAATAACCATGAAAAAACAACAAAACTTGAAAATGCTTATTTCGTGATTTCCAGTCGATTTTAGACACTTTTAGGTAGTTTTCATTTTTGCAAAACCACTGTTCGTTTTGAAGTCTAGATGGTTAATATAAGCTAGATGGCTGTTGAAAACATTATATTTATCAAAGCGTTCATCGAAGTCACAACCGTTTTCAGAATACACAAACTCACAAAATTTGGCAAATAACCATGAAAAAACAACAAAACTTGAAAATGCTTATTTCGTGATTTACAGTCGATTTTAGACACTTTTAGGTAGTTTTCATTTTTGCAAAACCACTGTTCGTTTTGAAGTCTAGATGGTTAATATAAGCTAGATGGGTGTTGAAAACATTATATTTATCAAAGCGTCATCGAAGTCACAACCGTTTTCAGAATACACAAACTCACAAAGTTTGGCAAATAACCATGAAAAAACAACAAAACTTGAAAATGCTTATTTCGTGATTTCCAGTCGATTTTAGACACTTTTAGGTAGTTTTCATTTTTGCAAAACCACTGATCGTTTTGAAGTCTAGATGGTTAATATAAGCTAGATGGGTGTTGAAAACATTATATTTATCAAAGCGTTCATCGAAGTCACAACCGTTTTCAGAATACACTAACTCACAAAGTTTGGCAAATAACCATGAAAAAACAACAAAACTTGAAAATGCTTATTTCGTGATTTCCAGTCGATTTTAGACACTACTAGGTAGTTTTCATTTTTGCAAAACCACTGTTCGTTTTGAAGTCTAGATGGTTAATATAAGCTAGATGGGTGTTGAAAACATTATATTTATCAAAGCGTTCATCGAAGTCACAACCGTTTTCAGAATACACTAACTCGAAAAATTTGGCAAATAACCATGAAAAAACAACAAAACTTGAAAATGCTTATTTCGTGATTTCCAGTCGATTTTAGACACTTTTAGGTAGTTTTCATTTTTGCAAAACCACTGTTCGTTTTGAAGTCTAGATGGTTAATATAAGCTAGATGGGTGTTGAAAACATTATATTTATCAAAGCGTTCATCGAAGTCACAACCGTTTTCAGAATACACTAACTCGAAAAATTTGGCAAATAACCATGAAAAAACAACAAAACTTGAAAATGCTTATTTCGTGATTTCCAGTCGATTTTAGACACTTTTAGGTAGTTTTCATTTTTGCAAAACCACTGTTCGTTTTGAAGTCTAGATGGTTAATATAAGCTAGATGGGTGTTGAAAACATTATATTTATCAAAGCGTTCATCGAAGTCACAACCGTTTTCAGAATACACAAACTCACAAAGTTTGGCAAATAACCATGAAAAAACAACAAAACTTGAAAATGCTTATTTCGTGATTTCCAGTCGATTTTAGACACTTTTAGGTAGTTTTCATTTTTGCAAAACCACTGTTCGTTTTGAAGTCTAGATGGTTAATATAAGCTAGATGGGTGTTGAAAACATTATATTTATCAAAGCGTTCATCGAAGTCACAACCGTTTTCAGAATACACAAACTCACAAAGTTTGGCAAATAACCATGAAAAAACAACAAAACTTGAAAATGCTTATTTCGTGATTTCCAGTCGATTTTAGACACTTTTAGGTAGTTTTCATTTTTGCAAAACCACTGTTCGTTTTGAAGTCTAGATGGTTAATATAAGCTAGATGGGTGTTGAAAACATTATATTTATCAAAGCGTTCATCGAAGTCACAACCGTTTTCAGAATACACAAACTCACAAAGTTTGGCAAATAACCATGAAAAAACAACAAAACTTGAAAATGCTTATTTCGTGATTTCCAGTCGATTTTAGACACTTTTAGGTAGTTTTCATTTTTGCAAAACTACTGTTCGTTTTGAAGTCTAGATGGTTAATATAAGCTAGATGGGCATTGAAAACATTATATTTATCAAAGCGTTCATCGAAGTCACAACCGTTTTCAGAATACACTAACTCACAAAATTTGGCAAATAACCATGAAAAAACAACAAAACTTGAAAATGCTTATTTCGTGATTTCCAGTCGATTTTAGACACTTTTAGGTAGTTTTCATTTTTGCAAAACCACTGTTCGTTTTGAAGTCTAGATGGTTAATATAAGCTAGATGGGTGTTGAAAACATTATATTTATCAAAGCGTTCATCGAAGTCACAACCGTTTTCAGAATACACAAACTCACAAAGTTTGGCAAATAACCATGAAAAAACAACAAAACTTGAAAATGCTTATTTCGTGATTTTCAGTCGATTTTAGACACTTTTAGGTAGTTTTCATTTTTGCAAAACCACTGTTCGTTTTGAAGTCTAGATGGTTAATATAAGCTAGATGGGTGTTGAAAACATTATATTTATCAAAGCGTTCATCGAAGTCACAACCGTTTTCAGAATACACAAACTCACAAAATTTGGCAAATAACCATGAAATAACAACAAAACTTGAAAATGCTTATTTCGTGATTTCCAGTCGATTTTAGACACTTTTAGGTAGTTTTCATTTTTGCAAAACCACTATTCGTTTTGAAGTCTAGATGGTTAATATAAGCTAGATGGGTGTTGAAAACATTATATTTATCAAAGCGTTCATCGAAGTCACAACCGTTTTCAGAATACACAAACTCACAAAATTTGGCAAATAACCATGAAATAACAACAAAACTTGAAAATGCTTATTTCGTGATTTCCAGTCGATTTTAGACACTTTTAGGTAGTTTTCATTTTTGCAAAACCACTGTTCGTTTTGAAGTCTAGATGGTTAATATAAGCTAGATGGGTGTTGAAAACATTATATTTATCAAAGCGTTCATCGAAGTCACAACCGTTTTCAGAATACACAAACTCACAAAGTTTGGCAAATAACCATGAAAAAACAACAAAACTTGAAAATGCTTATTTCGTGATTTCCAGTCGATTTTAGACACTTTTAGGTAGTTTTCATTTTTGCAAAACCACTGATCGTTTTGAAGTCTAGATGGTTAATATAAGCTAGATGGGCATTGAAAACATTATATTTATCAAAGCGTTCATCGAAGTCACAACCGTTTTCAGAATACACAAACTCACAAAATTTGGCAAATAACCATGAAAAAGCAAGAAAACTTGAAAATGCTTATTTGGTGATTTCCAGTCGATTTCTACACTTTTAGGTAGTTTTCATTTTTGCAAAACCACTGATCGTTTTGAAGTCTAGATGGTTAATATAAGCTAGATGGGTGTTGAAAACATTATATTTATCAAAGCGTTCATCGAAGTCACAACCGTTTTCAGAATACACAAACTCACAAAGTTTGGCAAATAACCATGAAAAAACAACAAAACTTGAAAATGCTTATTTCGTGATTTCCAGTCGATTTTAGACAATTTTAGGTAGTTTTCATTTTTGCAAAACCACTGTTCGTTTTGAAGTCTAGATGGTTAATATAAGCTAGATGGGTGTTGAAAACATTATATTTATCAAAGCGTTCATCGAAGTCACAACTGTTTTCAGAATACACTAACTCGAAAAATTTGGCAAATAACCATGAAAAAACAACAAAACTTGAAAATGCTTATTTCGTGATTTCCAGTCGATTTTAGACACTTTTAGGTAGTTTTCATTTTTGCAAAACCACTGATCGTTTTGAAGTCTAGATGGTTAATATAAGCTAGATGGGTGTTGAAAACATTATATTTATCAAAGCGTTCATCGAAGTCACAACCGTTTTCAGAATACACAAACTCACAAAATTTGGCAAATAACCATGAAAAAGCAAGAAAACTTGAAAATGCTTATTTGGTGATTTCCAGTCGATTTCTACACTTTTAGGTAGTTTTCATTTTTGCAAAACCACTGATCGTTTTGAAGTCTAGATGGTTAATATAAGCTAGATGGGTGTTGAAAACATTATATTTATCAAAGCGTTCATCGAAGTCACAACCGTTTTCAGAATACACAAACTCACAAAGTTTGGCAAATAACCATGAAAAAACAACAAAACTTGAAAATGCTTATTTCGTGATTTCCAGTCGATTTTAGACAATTTTAGGTAGTTTTCATTTTTGCAAAACCACTGTTCGTTTTGAAGTCTAGATGGTTAATATAAGCTAGATGGGTGTTGAAAACATTATATTTATCAAAGCGTTCATCGAAGTCACAACCGTTTTCAGAATACACTAACTCGAAAAATTTGGCAAATAACCATGAAAAAACAACAAAACTTGAAAATGCTTATTTGGTGATTTCCAGTCGATTTTAGACACTTTTAGGTAGTTTTCATTTTTGCAAAACCACAATTCGTTTTGAAGTCTAGATGGTTAATATAAGCTAGATGGGTGTTGAAAACATTATATTTATCAAAGCGTTCATCGAAGTCACAACCGTTTTCAGAATACACAAACTCACAAAATTTGGCAAATAACCATGAAAAAACAACAAAACTTGAAAATGCTTATTTCGTGATTTCCAGTCGATTTTAGACACTTTTAGGTAGTTTTCATTTTTGCAAAACCACTGTTCGTTTTGAAGTCTAGATGGTTAATATAAGCTAGATGGGTGTTGAAAACATTATATTTATCAAAGCGTTCATCGAAGTCACAACCGTTTTCAGAATACGCTAACTCGAAAAATTTGGCAAATAACCATGAAAAAACAACAAAACTTGAAAATGCTTATTTCGTGATTTCCAGTCGATTTTAGACACTTTTAGGTAGTTTTCATTTTTGCAAAACCACTGATCGTTTTGAAGTCTAGATGGTTAATATAAGCTAGATGGGTGTTGAAAACATTATATTTATCAAAGCGTTCATCGAAGTCACAACCGTTTTCAGAATACACAAACTCACAAAGTTTGGCAAATAACCATGAAAAAACAACAAAACTTGAAAATGCTTATTTCGTGATTTCCAGTCGATTTTAGACACTTTTAGTTAGTTTTCATTTTTGCAAAACCACTGTTCGTTTTGAAGTCTAGATGGTTAATATAAGCTAGATGGGTGTTGAAAACATTATATTTATCAAGGCGTTCATCGAAGTCACAACCGTTTTCAGAATACTCAAACTCACAAAGTTTGGCAAATAACCATGAAAAAACAACAAAACTTGAAAATGCTTATTTCGTGATTTCCAGTCGATTTTAGACAATTTTAGGTAGTTTTCATTTTTGCAAAACCACTGTTCGTTTTGAAGTCTAGATGGTTAATATAAGCTAGATGGGTGTTGAAAACATTATATTTATCAAAGCGTTCATCGAAGTCACAACCGTTTTCAGAATACACAAACTCACAAAATTTGGCAAATAACCATGAAAAAGCAAGAAAACTTGAAAATGCTTATTTGGTGATTTCCAGTCGATTTCTACACTTTTAGGTAGTTTTCATTTTTGCAAAACCACTGATCGTTTTGAAGTCTAGATGGTTAATATAAGCTAGATGGGTGTTGAAAACATTATATTTATCAAAGCGTTCATCGAAGTCACAACCGTTTTCAGAATACACAAACTCACAAAGTTTGGCAAATAACCATGAAAAAACAACAAAACTTGAAAATGCTTATTTCGTGATTTCCAGTCGATTTTAGACACTTTTAGGTAGTTTTCATTTTTGCAAAACCACTGATCGTTTTGAAGTCTAGATGGTTAATATAAGCTAGATGGGCATTGAAAACATTATATTTATCAAAGCGTTCATCGAAGTCACAACCGTTTTCAGAATACACAAACTCACAAAATTTGGCAAATAACCATGAAAAAGCAAGAAAACTTGAAAATGCTTATTTGGTGATTTCCAGTCGATTTCTACACTTTTAGGTAGTTTTCATTTTTGCAAAACCACTGATCGTTTTGAAGTCTAGATGGTTAATATAAGCTAGATGGGTGTTGAAAACATTATATTTATCAAAGCGTTCATCGATGTCACAACCGTTTTCAGAATACACAAACTCACAAAGTTTGGCAAATAACCATGAAAAAACAACAAAACTTGAAAATGCTTATTTCGTGATTTCCAGTCGATTTTAGACACTTTTAGGTAGTTTTCATTTTTGCAAAACCACTGTTCGTTTTGAAGTCTAGATGGTTAATATAAGCTAGATGGGTTGTTGAAAACATTATATTTATCAAAGCGTTCATCGAAGTCACAACCGTTTTCAGAATACAACTAACTCGAAAATTTGGCAAATAACCATGAAAAAACAACAAAACTTGAAAATGCTTATTTGGTGATTTCCAGTCGATTTTAGACACTTTTAGGTAGTTTTCATTTTTGCAAAACCACTGATCGTTTTGAAGTCTAGATGGTTAATATAAGCTAGATGGGTGTTGAAAACATTATATTTATCAAAGCGTTCATCGAAGTCACAACCGTTTTCAGAATACACAAACTCACAAAGTTTGGCAAATAACCATGAAAAAACAACAAAACTTGAAAATGCTTATTTCGTGATTTCCAGTCGATTTTAGACACTTTTAGGTAGTTTTCATTTTTGCAAAACCACTGATCGTTTTGAAGTCTAGATGGTTAATATAAGCTAGATGGGCATTGAAAACATTATATTTATCAAAGCGTTCATCGAAGTCACAACCGTTTTCAGAATACACAAACTCACAAAATTTGGCAAATAACCATGAAAAAGCAAGAAAACTTGAAAATGCTTATTTGGTGATTTCCAGTCGATTTCTACACTTTTAGGTAGTTTTCATTTTTGCAAAACCACTGATCGTTTTGAAGTCTAGATGGTTAATATAAGCTAGATGGGTGTTGAAAACATTATATTTATCAAAGCGTTCATCGAAGTCACAACCGTTTTCAGAATACACAAACTCACAAAGTTTGGCAAATAACCATGAAAAAACAACAAAACTTGAAAATGCTTATTTCGTGATTTCCAGTCGATTTTAGACAATTTTAGGTAGTTTTCATTTTTGCAAAACCACTGTTCGTTTTGAAGTCTAGATGGTTAATATAAGCTAGATGGGTGTTGAAAACATTATATTTATCAAAGCGTTCATCGAAGTCACAACTGTTTTCAGAATACACTAACTCGAAAAATTTGGCAAATAACCATGAAAAAACAAGAAAACTTGAAAATGCTTATTTCGTGATTTCCAGTCGATTTTAGACACTTTTAGGTAGTTTTCATTTTTGCAAAACCACTGATCGTTTTGAAGTCTAGATGGTTAATATAAGCTAGATGGGTGTTGAAAACATTATATTTATCAAAGCGTTCATCGAAGTCACAACCGTTTTCAGAATACACAAACTCACAAAATTTGGCAAATAACCATGAAAAAGCAAGAAAACTTGAAAATGCTTATTTGGTGATTTCCAGTCGATTTCTACACTTTTAGGTAGTTTTCATTTTTGCAAAACCACTGATCGTTTTGAAGTCTAGATGGTTAATATAAGCTAGATGGGTGTTGAAAACATTATATTTATCAAAGCGTTCATCGAAGTCACAACCGTTTTCAGAATACACAAACTCACAAAGTTTGGCAAATAACCATGAAAAAACAACAAAACTTGAAAATGCTTATTTCGTGATTTCCAGTCGATTTTAGACAATTTTAGGTAGTTTTCATTTTTGCAAAACCACTGTTCGTTTTGAAGTCTAGATGGTTAATATAAGCTAGATGGGTGTTGAAAACATTATATTTATCAAAGCGTTCATCGAAGTCACAACCGTTTTCAGAATACACTAACTCGAAAAATTTGGCAAATAACCATGAAAAAACAACAAAACTTGAAAATGCTTATTTGGTGATTTCCAGTCGATTTTAGACACTTTTAGGTAGTTTTCATTTTTGCAAAACCACAATTCGTTTTGAAGTCTAGATGGTTAATATAAGCTAGATGGGTGTTGAAAACATTATATTTATCAAAGCGTTCATCGAAGTCACAACCGTTTTCAGAATACACAAACTCACAAAATTTGGCAAATAACCATGAAAAAACAACAAAACTTGAAAATGCTTATTTCGTGATTTCCAGTCGATTTTAGACACTTTTAGGTAGTTTTCATTTTTGCAAAACCACTGTTCGTTTTGAAGTCTAGATGGTTAATATAAGCTAGATGGGTGTTGAAAACATTATATTTATCAAAGCGTTCATCGAAGTCACAACCGTTTTCAGAATACGCTAACTCGAAAAATTTGGCAAATAACCATGAAAAAACAACAAAACTTGAAAATGCTTATTTCGTGATTTCCAGTCGATTTTAGACACTTTTAGGTAGTTTTCATTTTTGCAAAACCACTGATCGTTTTGAAGTCTAGATGGTTAATATAAGCTAGATGGGTGTTGAAAACATTATATTTATCAAAGCGTTCATCGAAGTCACAACCGTTTTCAGAATACACAAACTCACAAAGTTTGGCAAATAACCATGAAAAAACAACAAAACTTGAAAATGCTTATTTCGTGATTTCCAGTCGATTTTAGACACTTTTAGTTAGTTTTCATTTTTGCAAAACCACTGTTCGTTTTGAAGTCTAGATGGTTAATATAAGCTAGATGGGTGTTGAAAACATTATATTTATCAAGGCGTTCATCGAAGTCACAACCGTTTTCAGAATACTCAAACTCACAAAGTTTGGCAAATAACCATGAAAAAACAACAAAACTTGAAAATGCTTATTTCGTGATTTCCAGTCGATTTTAGACAATTTTAGGTAGTTTTCATTTTTGCAAAACCACTGTTCGTTTTGAAGTCTAGATGGTTAATATAAGCTAGATGGGTGTTGAAAACATTATATTTATCAAAGCGTTCATCGAAGTCACAACCGTTTTCAGAATACACTAACTCGAAAAATTTGGCAAATAACCATGAAAAAACAACAAAACTTGAAAATGCTTATTTGGTGATTTCCAGTCGATTTTAGACACTTTTAGGTAGTTTTCATTTTTGCAAAACCACTATTCGTTTTGAAGTCTAGATGGTTAATATAAGCTAGATGGGTGTTGAAAACATTATATTTATCAAAGCGTTCATCGAAGTCACAACCGTTTTCAGAATACACAAACTCACAAAATTTGGCAAATAACCATGAAAAAACAACAAAACTTGAAAATGCTTATTTCGTGATTTCCAGTCGATTTTAGACACTTTTAGGTAGTTTTCATTTTTGCAAAACCACTGATCGTTTTGAAGTCTAGATGGTTAATATAAGCTAGATTGGTGTTGAAAACATTATATTTATCAAAGCGTTCATCGAAGTCACAACCGTTTTCAGAATACACAAACTCACAAAGTTTGGCAAATAACCATGAAAAAACAACAAAACTTGAAAATGCTTATTTCGTGATTTCCAGTCGATTTTAGACACTTTTAGGTAGTTTTCATTTTTGCAAAACCACTGTTCGTTTTGAAGTCTAGATGGTTAATATAAGCTAGATGGGTGTTGAAAACATTATATTTATCAAAGCGTTCATCGAAGTCACAACCGTTTTCAGAATACACAAACTCACAAAGTTTGGCAAATAACCATGAAAAAACAACAAAACTTGAAAATGCTTATTTCGTGATTTCCAGTCGATTTTAGACACTTTTAGGTAGTTTTCATTTTTGCAAAACCACTGTTCGTTTTGAAGTCTAGATGGTTAATATAAGCTAGATGGGTGTTGAAAACATTATATTTATCAAAGCGTTCATCGAAGTCACAACCGTTTTCAGAATACACAAACTCACAAAGTTTGGCAAATAACCATGAAAAAACAACAAAACTTGAAAATGCTTATTTCGTGATTTCCAGTCGATTTTAGACACTTTTAGGTAGTTTTCATTTTTGCAAAACTACTGTTCGTTTTGAAGTCTAGATGGTTAATATAAGCTAGATGGGCATTGAAAACATTATATTTATCAAAGCGTTCATCGAAGTCACAACCGTTTTCAGAATACACTAACTCACAAAATTTGGCAAATAACCATGAAAAAACAACAAAACTTGAAAATGCTTATTTCGTGATTTCCAGTCGATTTTAGACACTTTTAGGTAGTTTTCATTTTTGCAAAACCACTGTTCGTTTTGAAGTCTAGATGGTTAATATAAGCTAGATGGGTGTTGAAAACATTATATTTATCAAAGCGTTCATCGAAGTCACAACCGTTTTCAGAATACACAAACTCACAAAGTTTGGCAAATAACCATGAAAAAACAACAAAACTTGAAAATGCTTATTTCGTGATTTTCAGTCGATTTTAGACACTTTTAGGTAGTTTTCATTTTTGCAAAACCACTGTTCGTTTTGAAGTCTAGATGGTTAATATAAGCTAGATGGGTGTTGAAAACATTATATTTATCAAAGCGTTCATCGAAGTCACAACCGTTTTCAGAATACACAAACTCACAAAATTTGGCAAATAACCATGAAATAACAACAAAACTTGAAAATGCTTATTTCGTGATTTCCAGTCGATTTTAGACACTTTTAGGTAGTTTTCATTTTTGCAAAACCACTATTCGTTTTGAAGTCTAGATGGTTAATATAAGCTAGATGGGTGTTGAAAACATTATATTTATCAAAGCGTTCATCGAAGTCACAACCGTTTTCAGAATACACAAACTCACAAAATTTGGCAAATAACCATGAAATAACAACAAAACTTGAAAATGCTTATTTCGTGATTTCCAGTCGATTTTAGACACTTTTAGGTAGTTTTCATTTTTGCAAAACCACTGTTCGTTTTGAAGTCTAGATGGTTAATATAAGCTAGATGGGTGTTGAAAACATTATATTTATCAAAGCGTTCATCGAAGTCACAACCGTTTTCAGAATACACAAACTCACAAAGTTTGGCAAATAACCATGAAAAAACAACAAAACTTGAAAATGCTTATTTCGTGATTTCCAGTCGATTTTAGACACTTTTAGGTAGTTTTCATTTTTGCAAAACCACTGATCGTTTTGAAGTCTAGATGGTTAATATAAGCTAGATGGGCATTGAAAACATTATATTTATCAAAGCGTTCATCGAAGTCACAACCGTTTTCAGAATACACAAACTCACAAAATTTGGCAAATAACCATGAAAAAGCAAGAAAACTTGAAAATGCTTATTTGGTGATTTCCAGTCGATTTCTACACTTTTAGGTAGTTTTCATTTTTGCAAAACCACTGATCGTTTTGAAGTCTAGATGGTTAATATAAGCTAGATGGGTGTTGAAAACATTATATTTATCAAAGCGTTCATCGAAGTCACAACCGTTTTCAGAATACACAAACTCACAAAGTTTGGCAAATAACCATGAAAAAACAACAAAACTTGAAAATGCTTATTTCGTGATTTCCAGTCGATTTTAGACAATTTTAGGTAGTTTTCATTTTTGCAAAACCACTGTTCGTTTTGAAGTCTAGATGGTTAATATAAGCTAGATGGGAGTTGAAAACATTATATTTATCAAAGCGTTCATCGAAGTCACAACTGTTTTCAGAATACACTAACTCGAAAAATTTGGCAAATAACCATGAAAAAACAACAAAACTTGAAAATGCTTATTTCGTGATTTCCAGTCGATTTTAGACACTTTTAGGTAGTTTTCATTTTTGCAAAACCACTGATCGTTTTGAAGTCTAGATGGTTAATATAAGCTAGATGGGTGTTGAAAACATTATATTTATCAAAGCGTTCATCGAAGTCACAACCGTTTTCAGAATACACAAACTCACAAAATTTGGCAAATAACCATGAAAAAGCAAGAAAACTTGAAAATGCTTATTTGGTGATTTCCAGTCGATTTCTACACTTTTAGGTAGTTTTCATTTTTGCAAAACCACTGATCGTTTTGAAGTCTAGATGGTTAATATAAGCTAGATGGGTGTTGAAAACATTATATTTATCAAAGCGTTCATCGAAGTCACAACCGTTTTCAGAATACACAAACTCACAAAGTTTGGCAAATAACCATGAAAAAACAACAAAACTTGAAAATGCTTATTTCGTGATTTCCAGTCGATTTTAGACAATTTTAGGTAGTTTTCATTTTTGCAAAACCACTGTTCGTTTTGAAGTCTAGATGGTTAATATAAGCTAGATGGGTGTTGAAAACATTATATTTATCAAAGCGTTCATCGAAGTCACAACTGTTTTCAGAATACACTAACTCGAAAAATTTGGCAAATAACCATGAAAAAACAACAAAACTTGAAAATGCTTATTTCGTGATTTCCAGTCGATTTTAGACACTTTTAGGTAGTTTTCATTTTTGCAAAACCACTGATCGTTTTGAAGTCTAGATGGTTAATATAAGCTAGATGGGTGTTGAAAACATTATATTTATCAAAGCGTTCATCGAAGTCACAACCGTTTTCAGAATACACAAACTCACAAAATTTGGCAAATAACCATGAAAAAGCAAGAAAACTTGAAAATGCTTATTTGGTGATTTCCAGTCGATTTCTACACTTTTAGGTAGTTTTCATTTTTGCAAAACCACTGTTCGTTTTGAAGTCTAGATGGTTAATATAAGCTAGATGGGTGTTGAAAACATTATATTTATCAAAGCGTTCATCGAAGTCACAACCGTTTTCAGAATACACAAACTCACAAAGTTTGGCAAATAACCATGAAAAAACAACAAAACTTGAAAATGCTTATTTCGTGATTTCCAGTCGATTTTAGACACTTTTAGGTACTTTTCATTTTTGCAAAACCACTGTTCGTTTTGAAGTCTAGATGGTTAATATAAGCTAGATGGGTGTTGAAAACATTATATTTATCAAAGCGTTCATCGAAGTCACAACCGTTTTCAGAAAACACAAACTCACAAAATTTGGCAAATAACCATGAAAAAACAACAAAACTTGAAAATGCTTATTTCGTGATTTCCAGTCGATTTTAGACACTTTTAGGTAGTTTTCATTTTTGCAAAACCACTGTTCGTTTTGAAGTCTAGATGGTTAATATAAGCTAGATGGGTTGTTGAAAACATTATATTTATCAAAGCGTTCATCGAAGTCACAACCGTTTTCAGAATACAACTAACTCGAAAATTTGGCAAATAACCATGAAAAAACAACAAAACTTGAAAATGCTTATTTGGTGATTTCCAGTCGATTTTAGACACTTTTAGGTAGTTTTCATTTTTGCAAAACCACTGATCGTTTTGAAGTCTAGATGGTTAATATAAGCTAGATGGGTGTTGAAAACATTATATTTATCAAAGCGTTCATCGAAGTCACAACCGTTTTCAGAATACACAAACTCACAAAGTTTGGCAAATAACCATGAAAAAACAACAAAACTTGAAAATGCTTATTTCGTGATTTCCAGTCGATTTTAGACACTTTTAGGTAGTTTTCATTTTTGCAAAACCACTGATCGTTTTGAAGTCTAGATGGTTAATATAAGCTAGATGGGCATTGAAAACATTATATTTATCAAAGCGTTCATCGAAGTCACAACCGTTTTCAGAATACACAAACTCACAAAATTTGGCAAATAACCATGAAAAAGCAAGAAAACTTGAAAATGCTTATTTGGTGATTTCCAGTCGATTTCTACACTTTTAGGTAGTTTTCATTTTTGCAAAACCACTGATCGTTTTGAAGTCTAGATGGTTAATATAAGCTAGATGGGTGTTGAAAACATTATATTTATCAAAGCGTTCATCGAAGTCACAACCGTTTTCAGAATACACAAACTCACAAAGTTTGGCAAATAACCATGAAAAAACAACAAAACTTGAAAATGCTTATTTCGTGATTTCCAGTCGATTTTAGACAATTTTAGGTAGTTTTCATTTTTGCAAAACCACTGTTCGTTTTGAAGTCTAGATGGTTAATATAAGCTAGATGGGTGTTGAAAACATTATATTTATCAAAGCGTTCATCGAAGTCACAACTGTTTTCAGAATACACTAACTCGAAAAATTTGGCAAATAACCATGAAAAAACAACAAAACTTGAAAATGCTTATTTCGTGATTTCCAGTCGATTTTAGACACTTTTAGGTAGTTTTCATTTTTGCAAAACCACTGATCGTTTTGAAGTCTAGATGGTTAATATAAGCTAGATGGGTGTTGAAAACATTATATTTATCAAAGCGTTCATCGAAGTCACAACCGTTTTCAGAATACACAAACTCACAAAATTTGGCAAATAACCATGAAAAAGCAAGAAAACTTGAAAATGCTTATTGGTGATTTCCAGTCGATTTCTACACTTTTAGGTAGTTTTCATTTTTGCAAAACCACTGATCGTTTTGAAGTCTAGATGGTTAATATAAGCTAGATGGGTGTTGAAAACATTATATTTATCAAAGCGTTCATCGAAGTCACAACCGTTTTCAGAATACACAAACTCACAAAGTTTGGCAAATAACCATGAAAAAACAACAAAACTTGAAAATGCTTATTTCGTGATTTCCAGTCGATTTTAGACAATTTTAGGTAGTTTTCATTTTTGCAAAACCACTGTTCGTTTTGAAGTCTAGATGGTTAATATAAGCTAGATGGGTGTTGAAAACATTATATTTATCAAAGCGTTCATCGAAGTCACAACCGTTTTCAGAATACACTAACTCGAAAAATTTGGCAAATAACCATGAAAAAACAACAAAACTTGAAAATGCTTATTTGGTGATTTCCAGTCGATTTTAGACACTTTTAGGTAGTTTTCATTTTTGCAAAACCACAATTCGTTTTGAAGTCTAGATGGTTAATATAAGCTAGATGGGTGTTGAAAACATTATATTTATCAAAGCGTTCATCGAAGTCACAACCGTTTTCAGAATACACAAACTCACAAAATTTGGCAAATAACCATGAAAAAACAACAAAACTTGAAAATGCTTATTTCGTGATTTCCAGTCGATTTTAGACACTTTTAGGTAGTTTTCATTTTTGCAAAACCACTGTTCGTTTTGAAGTCTAGATGGTTAATATAAGCTAGATGGGTGTTGAAAACATTATATTTATCAAAGCGTTCATCGAAGTCACAACCGTTTTCAGAATACGCTAACTCGAAAAATTTGGCAAATAACCATGAAAAAACAACAAAACTTGAAAATGCTTATTTCGTGATTTCCAGTCGATTTTAGACACTTTTAGGTAGTTTTCATTTTTGCAAAACCACTGATCGTTTTGAAGTCTAGATGGTTAATATAAGCTAGATGGGTGTTGAAAACATTATATTTATCAAAGCGTTCATCGAAGTCACAACCGTTTTCAGAATACACAAACTCACAAAGTTTGGCAAATAACCATGAAAAAACAACAAAACTTGAAAATGCTTATTTCGTGATTTCCAGTCGATTTTAGACACTTTTAGTTAGTTTTCATTTTTGCAAAACCACTGTTCGTTTTGAAGTCTAGATGGTTAATATAAGCTAGATGGGTGTTGAAAACATTATATTTATCAAGGCGTTCATCGAAGTCACAACCGTTTTCAGAATACTCAAACTCACAAAGTTTGGCAAATAACCATGAAAAAACAACAAAACTTGAAAATGCTTATTTCGTGATTTCCAGTCGATTTTAGACAATTTTAGGTAGTTTTCATTTTTGCAAAACCACTGTTCGTTTTGAAGTCTAGATGGTTAATATAAGCTAGATGGGTGTTGAAAACATTATATTTATCAAAGCGTTCATCGAAGTCACAACCGTTTTCAGAATACACTAACTCGAAAAATTTGGCAAATAACCATGAAAAAACAACAAAACTTGAAAATGCTTATTTGGTGATTTCCAGTCGATTTTAGACACTTTTAGGTAGTTTTCATTTTTGCAAAACCACTATTCGTTTTGAAGTCTAGATGGTTAATATAAGCTAGATGGGTGTTGAAAACATTATATTTATCAAAGCGTTCATCGAAGTCACAACCGTTTTCAGAATACACAAACTCACAAAATTTGGCAAATAACCATGAAAAAACAACAAAACTTGAAAATGCTTATTTCGTGATTTCCAGTCGATTTTAGACACTTTTAGGTAGTTTTCATTTTTGCAAAACCACTGATCGTTTTGAAGTCTAGATGGTTAATATAAGCTAGATTGGTGTTGAAAACATTATATTTATCAAAGCGTTCATCGAAGTCACAACCGTTTTCAGAATACACAAACTCACAAAGTTTGGCAAATAACCATGAAAAAACAACAAAACTTGAAAATGCTTATTTCGTGATTTCCAGTCGATTTTAGACACTTTTAGGTAGTTTTCATTTTTGCAAAACCACTGTTCGTTTTGAAGTCTAGATGGTTAATATAAGCTAGATGGGTGTTGAAAACATTATATTTATCAAAGCGTTCATCGAAGTCACAACCGTTTTCAGAATACACAAACTCACAAAGTTTGGCAAATAACCATGAAAAAACAACAAAACTTGAAAATGCTTATTTCGTGATTTCCAGTCGATTTTAGACACTTTTAGGTAGTTTTCATTTTTGCAAAACTACTGTTCGTTTTGAAGTCTAGATGGTTAATATAAGCTAGATGGGCATTGAAAACATTATATTTATCAAAGCGTTCATCGAAGTCACAACCGTTTTCAGAATACACTAACTCACAAAATTTGGCAAATAACCATGAAAAAACAACAAAACTTGAAAATGCTTATTTCGTGATTTCCAGTCGATTTTAGACACTTTTAGGTAGTTTTCATTTTTGCAAAACCACTGTTCGTTTTGAAGTCTAGATGGTTAATATAAGCTAGATGGGTGTTGAAAACATTATATTTATCAAAGCGTTCATCGAAGTCACAACCGTTTTCAGAATACACAAACTCACAAAGTTTGGCAAATAACCATGAAAAAACAACAAAACTTGAAAATGCTTATTTCGTGATTTTCAGTCGATTTTAGACACTTTTAGGTAGTTTTCATTTTTGCAAAACCACTGTTCGTTTTGAAGTCTAGATGGTTAATATAAGCTAGATGGGTGTTGAAAACATTATATTTATCAAAGCGTTCATCGAAGTCACAACCGTTTTCAGAATACACAAACTCACAAAATTTGGCAAATAACCATGAAATAACAACAAAACTTGAAAATGCTTATTTCGTGATTTCCAGTCGATTTTAGACACTTTTAGGTAGTTTTCATTTTTGCAAAACCACTATTCGTTTTGAAGTCTAGATGGTTAATATAAGCTAGATGGGTGTTGAAAACATTATATTTATCAAAGCGTTCATCGAAGTCACAACCGTTTTCAGAATACACAAACTCACAAAATTTGGCAAATAACCATGAAATAACAACAAAACTTGAAAATGCTTATTTCGTGATTTCCAGTCGATTTTAGACACTTTTAGGTAGTTTTCATTTTTGCAAAACCACTGTTCGTTTTGAAGTCTAGATGGTTAATATAAGCTAGATGGGTGTTGAAAACATTATATTTATCAAAGCGTTCATCGAAGTCACAACCGTTTTCAGAATACACAAACTCACAAAGTTTGGCAAATAACCATGAAAAAACAACAAAACTTGAAAATGCTTATTTCGTGATTTCCAGTCGATTTTAGACACTTTTAGGTAGTTTTCATTTTTGCAAAACCACTGATCGTTTTGAAGTCTAGATGGTTAATATAAGCTAGATGGGCATTGAAAACATTATATTTATCAAAGCGTTCATCGAAGTCACAACCGTTTTCAGAATACACAAACTCACAAAATTTGGCAAATAACCATGAAAAAGCAAGAAAACTTGAAAATGCTTATTTGGTGATTTCCAGTCGATTTCTACACTTTTAGGTAGTTTTCATTTTTGCAAAACCACTGATCGTTTTGAAGTCTAGATGGTTAATATAAGCTAGATGGGTGTTGAAAACATTATATTTATCAAAGCGTTCATCGAAGTCACAACCGTTTTCAGAATACACAAACTCACAAAGTTTGGCAAATAACCATGAAAAAACAACAAAACTTGAAAATGCTTATTTCGTGATTTCCAGTCGATTTTAGACAATTTTAGGTAGTTTTCATTTTTGCAAAACCACTGTTCGTTTTGAAGTCTAGATGGTTAATATAAGCTAGATGGGTGTTGAAAACATTATATTTATCAAAGCGTTCATCGAAGTCACAACTGTTTTCAGAATACACTAACTCGAAAAATTTGGCAAATAACCATGAAAAAACAACAAAACTTGAAAATGCTTATTTCGTGATTTCCAGTCGATTTTAGACACTTTTAGGTAGTTTTCATTTTTGCAAAACCACTGATCGTTTTGAAGTCTAGATGGTTAATATAAGCTAGATGGGTGTTGAAAACATTATATTTATCAAAGCGTTCATCGAAGTCACAACCGTTTTCAGAATACACAAACTCACAAAATTTGGCAAATAACCATGAAAAAGCAAGAAACTTGAAAATGCTTATTTGGTGATTTCCAGTCGATTTCTACACTTTTAGGTAGTTTTCATTTTTGCAAAACCACTGATCGTTTTGAAGTCTAGATGGTTAATATAAGCTAGATGGGTGTTGAAAACATTATATTTATCAAAGCGTTCATCGAAGTCACAACCGTTTTCAGAATACACAAACTCACAAAGTTTGGCAAATAACCATGAAAAAACAACAAAACTTGAAAATGCTTATTTCGTGATTTCCAGTCGATTTTAGACAATTTTAGGTAGTTTTCATTTTTGCAAAACCACTGTTCGTTTTGAAGTCTAGATGGTTAATATAAGCTAGATGGGTGTTGAAAACATTATATTTATCAAAGCGTTCATCGAAGTCACAACCGTTTTCAGAATACACAAACTCACAAAGTTTGGCAAATAACCATGAAAAAACAACAAAACTTGAAAATGCTTATTTCGTGATTTCCAGTCGATTTAGACACTTTTAGGTAGTTTTCATTTTTGCAAAACCACTGTTCGTTTTGAAGTCTAGATGGTTAATATAAGCTAGATGGGTGTTGAAAACATTATATTTATCAAAGCGTTCATCGAAGTCACAACCGTTTTCAGAATACACAAACTCACAAAGTTTGGCAAATAACCATGAAAAAACAACAAAACTTGAAAATGCTTATTTCGTGATTTCCAGTCGATTTTAGACACTTTTAGGTACTTTTCATTTTTGCAAAACCACTGTTCGTTTTGAAGTCTAGATGGTTAATATAAGCTAGATGGGTGTTGAAAACATTATATTTATCAAAGCGTTCATCGAAGTCACAACCGTTTTCAGAAAACACAAACTCACAAAATTTGGCAAATAACCATGAAAAAACAACAAAACTTGAAAATGCTTATTTCGTGATTTCCAGTCGATTTTAGACACTTTTAGGTAGTTTTCATTTTTGCAAAACCACTGTTCGTTTTGAAGTCTAGATGGTTAATATAAGCTAGATGGCTGTTGAAAACATTATATTTATCAAAGCGTTCATCGAAGTCACAACCGTTTTCAGAATACACAAACTCACAAAATTTGGCAAATAACCATGAAAAAACAACAAAACTTGAAAATGCTTATTTCGTGATTTACAGTCGATTTTAGACACTTTTAGGTAGTTTTCATTTTTGCAAAACCACTGTTCGTTTTGAAGTCTAGATGGTTAATATAAGCTAGATGGGTGTTGAAAACATTATATTTATCAAAGCGTCATCGAAGTCACAACCGTTTTCAGAATACACAAACTCACAAAGTTTGGCAAATAACCATGAAAAAACAACAAAACTTGAAAATGCTTATTTCGTGATTTCCAGTCGATTTTAGACACTTTTAGGTAGTTTTCATTTTTGCAAAACCACTGATCGTTTTGAAGTCTAGATGGTTAATATAAGCTAGATGGGTGTTGAAAACATTATATTTATCAAAGCGTTCATCGAAGTCACAACCGTTTTCAGAATACACTAACTCACAAAGTTTGGCAAATAACCATGAAAAAACAACAAAACTTGAAAATGCTTATTTCGTGATTTCCAGTCGATTTTAGACACTACTAGGTAGTTTTCATTTTTGCAAAACCACTGTTCGTTTTGAAGTCTAGATGGTTAATATAAGCTAGATGGGTGTTGAAAACATTATATTTATCAAAGCGTTCATCGAAGTCACAACCGTTTTCAGAATACACTAACTCGAAAAATTTGGCAAATAACCATGAAAAAACAACAAAACTTGAAAATGCTTATTTCGTGATTTCCAGTCGATTTTAGACACTTTTAGGTAGTTTTCATTTTTGCAAAACCACTGTTCGTTTTGAAGTCTAGATGGTTAATATAAGCTAGATGGGTGTTGAAAACATTATATTTATCAAAGCGTTCATCGAAGTCACAACCGTTTTCAGAATACACTAACTCGAAAAATTTGGCAAATAACCATGAAAAAACAACAAAACTTGAAAATGCTTATTTCGTGATTTCCAGTCGATTTTAGACACTTTTAGGTAGTTTTCATTTTTGCAAAACCACTGTTCGTTTTGAAGTCTAGATGGTTAATATAAGCTAGATGGGTGTTGAAAACATTATATTTATCAAAGCGTTCATCGAAGTCACAACCGTTTTCAGAATACACAAACTCACAAAGTTTGGCAAATAACCATGAAAAAACAACAAAACTTGAAAATGCTTATTTCGTGATTTCCAGTCGATTTTAGACACTTTTAGGTAGTTTTCATTTTTGCAAAACCACTGTTCGTTTTGAAGTCTAGATGGTTAATATAAGCTAGATGGGTGTTGAAAACATTATATTTATCAAAGCGTTCATCGAAGTCACAACCGTTTTCAGAATACACAAACTCACAAAGTTTGGCAAATAACCATGAAAAAACAACAAAACTTGAAAATGCTTATTTCGTGATTTCCAGTCGATTTTAGACACTTTTAGGTAGTTTTCATTTTTGCAAAACTACTGTTCGTTTTGAAGTCTAGATGGTTAATATAAGCTAGATGGGCATTGAAAACATTATATTTATCAAAGCGTTCATCGAAGTCACAACCGTTTTCAGAATACACTAACTCACAAAATTTGGCAAATAACCATGAAAAAACAACAAAACTTGAAAATGCTTATTTCGTGATTTCCAGTCGATTTTAGACACTTTTAGGTAGTTTTCATTTTTGCAAAACCACTGTTCGTTTTGAAGTCTAGATGGTTAATATAAGCTAGATGGGTGTTGAAAACATTATATTTATCAAAGCGTTCATCGAAGTCACAACCGTTTTCAGAATACACAAACTCACAAAGTTTGGCAAATAACCATGAAAAAACAACAAAACTTGAAAATGCTTATTTCGTGATTTTCAGTCGATTTTAGACACTTTTAGGTAGTTTTCATTTTTGCAAAACCACTGTTCGTTTTGAAGTCTAGATGGTTAATATAAGCTAGATGGGTGTTGAAAACATTATATTTATCAAAGCGTTCATCGAAGTCACAACCGTTTTCAGAATACACAAACTCACAAAATTTGGCAAATAACCATGAAATAACAACAAAACTTGAAAATGCTTATTTCGTGATTTCCAGTCGATTTTAGACACTTTTAGGTAGTTTTCATTTTTGCAAAACCACTATTCGTTTTGAAGTCTAGATGGTTAATATAAGCTAGATGGGTGTTGAAAACATTATATTTATCAAAGCGTTCATCGAAGTCACAACCGTTTTCAGAATACACAAACTCACAAAATTTGGCAAATAACCATGAAATAACAACAAAACTTGAAAATGCTTATTTCGTGATTTCCAGTCGATTTTAGACACTTTTAGGTAGTTTTCATTTTTGCAAAACCACTGTTCGTTTTGAAGTCTAGATGGTTAATATAAGCTAGATGGGTGTTGAAAACATTATATTTATCAAAGCGTTCATCGAAGTCACAACCGTTTTCAGAATACACAAACTCACAAAGTTTGGCAAATAACCATGAAAAAACAACAAAACTTGAAAATGCTTATTTCGTGATTTCCAGTCGATTTTAGACACTTTTAGGTAGTTTTCATTTTTGCAAAACCACTGATCGTTTTGAAGTCTAGATGGTTAATATAAGCTAGATGGGCATTGAAAACATTATATTTATCAAAGCGTTCATCGAAGTCACAACCGTTTTCAGAATACACAAACTCACAAAATTTGGCAAATAACCATGAAAAAGCAAGAAAACTTGAAAATGCTTATTTGGTGATTTCCAGTCGATTTCTACACTTTTAGGTAGTTTTCATTTTTGCAAAACCACTGATCGTTTTGAAGTCTAGATGGTTAATATAAGCTAGATGGGTGTTGAAAACATTATATTTATCAAAGCGTTCATCGAAGTCACAACCGTTTTCAGAATACACAAACTCACAAAGTTTGGCAAATAACCATGAAAAAACAACAAAACTTGAAAATGCTTATTTCGTGATTTCCAGTCGATTTTAGACAATTTTAGGTAGTTTTCATTTTTGCAAAACCACTGTTCGTTTTGAAGTCTAGATGGTTAATATAAGCTAGATGGGTGTTGAAAACATTATATTTATCAAAGCGTTCATCGAAGTCACAACTGTTTTCAGAATACACTAACTCGAAAAATTTGGCAAATAACCATGAAAAAACAACAAAACTTGAAAATGCTTATTTCGTGATTTCCAGTCGATTTTAGACACTTTTAGGTAGTTTTCATTTTTGCAAAACCACTGATCGTTTTGAAGTCTAGATGGTTAATATAAGCTAGATGGGTGTTGAAAACATTATATTTATCAAAGCGTTCATCGAAGTCACAACCGTTTTCAGAATACACAAACTCACAAAATTTGGCAAATAACCATGAAAAAGCAAGAAAACTTGAAAATGCTTATTTGGTGATTTCCAGTCGATTTCTACACTTTTAGGTAGTTTTCATTTTTGCAAAACCACTGATCGTTTTGAAGTCTAGATGGTTAATATAAGCTAGATGGGTGTTGAAAACATTATATTTATCAAAGCGTTCATCGAAGTCACAACCGTTTTCAGAATACACAAACTCACAAAGTTTGGCAAATAACCATGAAAAAACAACAAAACTTGAAAATGCTTATTTCGTGATTTCCAGTCGATTTTAGACAATTTTAGGTAGTTTTCATTTTTGCAAAACCACTGTTCGTTTTGAAGTCTAGATGGTTAATATAAGCTAGATGGGTGTTGAAAACATTATATTTATCAAAGCGTTCATCGAAGTCACAACCGTTTTCAGAATACACTAACTCGAAAAATTTGGCAAATAACCATGAAAAAACAACAAAACTTGAAAATGCGTATTTGGTGATTTCCAGTCGATTTTAGACACTTTTAGGTAGTTTTCATTTTTGCAAAACCACAATTCGTTTTGAAGTCTAGATGGTTAATATAAGCTAGATGGGTGTTGAAAACATTATATTTATCAAAGCGTTCATCGAAGTCACAACCGTTTTCAGAATACACAAACTCACAAAATTTGGCAAATAACCATGAAAAAACAACAAAACTTGAAAATGCTTATTTCGTGATTTCCAGTCGATTTTAGACACTTTTAGGTAGTTTTCATTTTTGCAAAACCACTGTTCGTTTTGAAGTCTAGATGGTTAATATAAGCTAGATGGGTGTTGAAAACATTATATTTATCAAAGCGTTCATCGAAGTCACAACCGTTTTCAGAATACGCTAACTCGAAAAATTTGGCAAATAACCATGAAAAAACAACAAAACTTGAAAATGCTTATTTCGTGATTTCCAGTCGATTTTAGACACTTTTAGGTAGTTTTCATTTTTGCAAAACCACTGATCGTTTTGAAGTCTAGATGGTTAATATAAGCTAGATGGGTGTTGAAAACATTATATTTATCAAAGCGTTCATCGAAGTCACAACCGTTTTCAGAATACACAAACTCACAAAGTTTGGCAAATAACCATGAAAAAACAACAAAACTTGAAAATGCTTATTTCGTGATTTCCAGTCGATTTTAGACACTTTTAGTTAGTTTTCATTTTTGCAAAACCACTGTTCGTTTTGAAGTCTAGATGGTTAATATAAGCTAGATGGGTGTTGAAAACATTATATTTATCAAGGCGTTCATCGAAGTCACAACCGTTTTCAGAATACTCAAACTCACAAAGTTTGGCAAATAACCATGAAAAAACAACAAAACTTGAAAATGCTTATTTCGTGATTTCCAGTCGATTTTAGACAATTTTAGGTAGTTTTCATTTTTGCAAAACCACTGTTCGTTTTGAAGTCTAGATGGTTAATATAAGCTAGATGGGTGTTGAAAACATTATATTTATCAAAGCGTTCATCGAAGTCACAACCGTTTTCAGAATACACAAACTCACAAAATTTGGCAAATAACCATGAAAAAGCAAGAAAACTTGAAAATGCTTATTTGGTGATTTCCAGTCGATTTCTACACTTTTAGGTAGTTTTCATTTTTGCAAAACCACTGATCGTTTTGAAGTCTAGATGGTTAATATAAGCTAGATGGGTGTTGAAAACATTATATTTATCAAAGCGTTCATCGAAGTCACAACCGTTTTCAGAATACACAAACTCACAAAGTTTGGCAAATAACCATCAAAAAACAACAAAACTTGAAAATGCTTATTTCGTGATTTCCAGTCGATTTTAGACACTTTTAGGTAGTTTTCATTTTTGCAAAACCACTGATCGTTTTGAAGTCTAGATGGTTAATATAAGCTAGATGGGCATTGAAAACATTATATTTATCAAAGCGTTCATCGAAGTCACAACCGTTTTCAGAATACACTAACTCGAAAAATTTGGCAAATAACCATGAAAAAACAACAAAACTTGAAAATGCTTATTTCGTGATTTCCAGTCGATTTTAGACACTTTTAGGTAGTTTTCATTTTTGCAAAACCACTGATCGTTTTGAAGTCTAGATGGTTAATATAAGCTAGATGGGTGTTGAAAACATTATATTTATCAAAGCGTTCATCGAAGTCACAACCGTTTTCAGAATACACAAACTCACAAAGTTTGGCAAATAACCATGAAAAAACAACAAAACTTGAAAATGCTTATTTCGTGATTTCCAGTCGATTTTAGACACTTTTAGTTAGTTTTCATTTTTGCAAAACCACTGTTCGTTTTGAAGTCTAGATGGTTAATATAAGCTAGATGGGTGTTGAAAACATTATATTTATCAAGGCGTTCATCGAAGTCACAACCGTTTTCAGAATACTCAAACTCACAAAGTTTGGCAAATAACCATGAAAAAACAACAAAACTTGAAAATGCTTATTTCGTGATTTCCAGTCGATTTTAGACAATTTTAGGTAGTTTTCATTTTTGCAAAACCACTGTTCGTTTTGAAGTCTAGATGGTTAATATAAGCTAGATGGGTGTTGAAAACATTATATTTATCAAAGCGTTCATCGAAGTCACAACCGTTTTCAGAATACACAAACTCACAAAATTTGGCAAATAACCATGAAAAAGCAAGAAAACTTGAAAATGCTTATTTGGTGATTTCCAGTCGATTTCTACACTTTTAGGTAGTTTTCATTTTTGCAAAACCACTGATCGTTTTGAAGTCTAGATGGTTAATATAAGCTAGATGGGTGTTGAAAACATTATATTTATCAAAGCGTTCATCGAAGTCACAACCGTTTTCAGAATACACAAACTCACAAAGTTTGGCAAATAACCATCAAAAAACAACAAAACTTGAAAATGCTTATTTCGTGATTTCCAGTCGATTTTAGACACTTTTAGGTAGTTTTCATTTTTGCAAAACCACTGATCGTTTTGAAGTCTAGATGGTTAATATAAGCTAGATGGGCATTGAAAACATTATATTTATCAAAGCGTTCATCGAAGTCACAACCGTTTTCAGAATACACAAACTCACAAAATTTGGCAAATAACCATGAAAAAGCAAGAAAACTTGAAAATGCTTATTTGGTGATTTCCAGTCGATTTCTACACTTTTAGGTAGTTTTCATTTTTGCAAAACCACTGATCGTTTTGAAGTCTAGATGGTTAATATAAGCTAGATGGGTGTTGAAAACATTATATTTATCAAAGCGTTCATCGATGTCACAACCGTTTTCAGAATACACAAACTCACAAAGTTTGGCAAATAACCATGAAAAAACAACAAAACTTGAAAATGCTTATTTCGTGATTTCCAGTCGATTTTAGACACTTTTAGGTAGTTTTCATTTTTGCAAAACCACTGTTCGTTTTGAAGTCTAGATGGTTAATATAAGCTAGATGGGTTGTTGAAAACATTATATTTATCAAAGCGTTCATCGAAGTCACAACCGTTTTCAGAATACAACTAACTCGAAAATTTGGCAAATAACCATGAAAAAACAACAAAACTTGAAAATGCTTATTTGGTGATTTCCAGTCGATTTTAGACACTTTTAGGTAGTTTTCATTTTTGCAAAACCACTGATCGTTTTGAAGTCTAGATGGTTAATATAAGCTAGATGGGTGTTGAAAACATTATATTTATCAAAGCGTTCATCGAAGTCACAACCGTTTTCAGAATACACAAACTCACAAAGTTTGGCAAATAACCATGAAAAAACAACAAAACTTGAAAATGCTTATTTCGTGATTTCCAGTCGATTTTAGACACTTTTAGGTAGTTTTCATTTTTGCAAAACCACTGATCGTTTTGAAGTCTAGATGGTTAATATAAGCTAGATGGGCATTGAAAACATTATATTTATCAAAGCGTTCATCGAAGTCACAACCGTTTTCAGAATACACTAACTCGAAAAATTTGGCAAATAACCATGAAAAAACAACAAAACTTGAAAATGCTTATTTGGTGATTTCCAGTCGATTTTAGACACTTTTAGGTAGTTTTCATTTTTGCAAAACCACAATTCGTTTTGAAGTCTAGATGGTTAATATAAGCTAGATGGGTGTTGAAAACATTATATTTATCAAAGCGTTCATCGAAGTCACAACCGTTTTCAGAATACACAAACTCACAAAATTTGGCAAATAACCATGAAAAAACAACAAAACTTGAAAATGCTTATTTCGTGATTTCCAGTCGATTTTAGACACTTTTAGGTAGTTTTCATTTTTGCAAAACCACTGTTCGTTTTGAAGTCTAGATGGTTAATATAAGCTAGATGGGTGTTGAAAACATTATATTTATCAAAGCGTTCATCGAAGTCACAACCGTTTTCAGAATACACAAACTCACAAAATTTGGCAAATAACCATGAAAAAACAACAAAACTTGAAAATGCTTATTTCGTGATTTCCAGTCGATTTTAGACACTTTTAGGTAGTTTTCATTTTTGCAAAACCACTGTTCGTTTTGAAGTCTAGATGGTTAATATAAGCTAGATGGGTGTTGAAAACATTATATTTATCAAAGCGTTCATCGAAGTCACAACTGTTTTCAGAATACACTAACTCGAAAAATTTGGCAAATAACCATGAAAAAACAACAAAACTTGAAAATGCTTATTTCGTGATTTCCAGTCGATTTTAGACACTTTTAGGTAGTTTTCATTTTTGCAAAACCACTGATCGTTTTGAAGTCTAGATGGTTAATATAAGCTAGATGGGTGTTGAAAACATTATATTTATCAAAGCGTTCATCGAAGTCACAACCGTTTTCAGAAAACACAAACTCACAAAATTTGGCAAATAACCATGAAAAAACAACAAAACTTGAAAATGCTTATTTCGTGATTTCCAGTCGATTTTAGACACTTTTAGGTAGTTTTCATTTTTGCAAAACCACTGTTCGTTTTGAAGTCTAGATGGTTAATATAAGCTAGATGGGTGTTGAAAACATTATATTTATCAAAGCGTTCATCGAAGTCACAACCGTTTTCAGAATACACAAACTCACAAAATTTGGCAAATAACCATGAAATAACAACAAAACTTGAAAATGCTTATTTCGTGATTTCCAGTCGATTTTAGACACTTTTAGGTAGTTTTCATTTTTGCAAAACCACTGTTCGTTTTGAAGTCTAGATGGTTAATATAAGCTAGATGGGTTGTTGAAAACATTATATTTATCAAAGCGTTCATCGAAGTCACAACCGTTTTCAGAATACAACTAACTCGAAAATTTGGCAAATAACCATGAAAAAACAACAAAACTTGAAAATGCTTATTTGGTGATTTCCAGTCGATTTTAGACACTTTTAGGTAGTTTTCATTTTTGCAAAACCACTGATCGTTTTGAAGTCTAGATGGTTAATATAAGCTAGATGGGTGTTGAAAACATTATATTTATCAAAGCGTTCATCGAAGTCACAACCGTTTTCAGAATACACAAACTCACAAAGTTTGGCAAATAACCATGAAAAAACAACAAAACTTGAAAATGCTTATTTCGTGATTTCCAGTCGATTTTAGACACTTTTAGGTAGTTTTCATTTTTGCAAAACCACTGATCGTTTTGAAGTCTAGATGGTTAATATAAGCTAGATGGGCATTGAAAACATTATATTTATCAAAGCGTTCATCGAAGTCACAACCGTTTTCAGAATACACAAACTCACAAAATTTGGCAAATAACCATGAAAAAGCAAGAAAACTTGAAAATGCTTATTTGGTGATTTCCAGTCGATTTCTACACTTTTAGGTAGTTTTCATTTTTGCAAAACCACTGATCGTTTTGAAGTCTAGATGGTTAATATAAGCTAGATGGGTGTTGAAAACATTATATTTATCAAAGCGTTCATCGAAGTCACAACCGTTTTCAGAATACACAAACTCACAAAGTTTGGCAAATAACCATGAAAAAACAACAAAACTTGAAAATGCTTATTTCGTGATTTCCAGTCGATTTTAGACAATTTTAGGTAGTTTTCATTTTTGCAAAACCACTGTTCGTTTTGAAGTCTAGATGGTTAATATAAGCTAGATGGGTGTTGAAAACATTATATTTATCAAAGCGTTCATCGAAGTCACAACTGTTTTCAGAATACACTAACTCGAAAAATTTGGCAAATAACCATGAAAAAACAACAAAACTTGAAAATGCTTATTTCGTGATTTCCAGTCGATTTTAGACACTTTTAGGTAGTTTTCATTTTTGCAAAACCACTGATCGTTTTGAAGTCTAGATGGTTAATATAAGCTAGATGGGTGTTGAAAACATTATATTTATCAAAGCGTTCATCGAAGTCACAACCGTTTTCAGAATACACAAACTCACAAAATTTGGCAAATAACCATGAAAAAGCAAGAAAACTTGAAAATGCTTATTTGGTGATTTCCAGTCGATTTCTACACTTTTAGGTAGTTTTCATTTTTGCAAAACCACTGATCGTTTTGAAGTCTAGATGGTTAATATAAGCTAGATGGGTGTTGAAAACATTATATTTATCAAAGCGTTCATCGAAGTCACAACCGTTTTCAGAATACACAAACTCACAAAGTTTGGCAAATAACCATGAAAAAACAACAAAACTTGAAAATGCTTATTTCGTGATTTCCAGTCGATTTTAGACAATTTTAGGTAGTTTTCATTTTTGCAAAACCACTGTTCGTTTTGAAGTCTAGATGGTTAATATAAGCTAGATGGGTGTTGAAAACATTATATTTATCAAAGCGTTCATCGAAGTCACAACCGTTTTCAGAATACACTAACTCGAAAAATTTGGCAAATAACCATGAAAAAACAACAAAACTTGAAAATGCTTATTTGGTGATTTCCAGTCGATTTTAGACACTTTTAGGTAGTTTTCATTTTTGCAAAACCACAATTCGTTTTGAAGTCTAGATGGTTAATATAAGCTAGATGGGTGTTGAAAACATTATATTTATCAAAGCGTTCATCGAAGTCACAACCGTTTTCAGAATACACAAACTCACAAAATTTGGCAAATAACCATGAAAAAACAACAAAACTTGAAAATGCTTATTTCGTGATTTCCAGTCGATTTTAGACACTTTTAGGTAGTTTTCATTTTTGCAAAACCACTGTTCGTTTTGAAGTCTAGATGGTTAATATAAGCTAGATGGGTGTTGAAAACATTATATTTATCAAAGCGTTCATCGAAGTCACAACTGTTTTCAGAATACACTAACTCGAAAAATTTGGCAAATAACCATGAAAAAACAACAAAACTTGAAAATGCTTATTTCGTGATTTCCAGTCGATTTTAGACACTTTTAGGTAGTTTTCATTTTTGCAAAACCACTGATCGTTTTGAAGTCTAGATGGTTAATATAAGCTAGATGGGTGTTGAAAACATTATATTTATCAAAGCGTTCATCGAAGTCACAACCGTTTTCAGAATACACAAACTCACAAAATTTGGCAAATAACCATGAAAAAGCAAGAAAACTTGAAAATGCTTATTTGGTGATTTCCAGTCGATTTCTACACTTTTAGGTAGTTTTCATTTTTGCAAAACCACTGATCGTTTTGAAGTCTAGATGGTTAATATAAGCTAGATGGGTGTTGAAAACATTATATTTATCAAAGCGTTCATCGAAGTCACAACCGTTTTCAGAATACACAAACTCACAAAGTTTGGCAAATAACCATGAAAAAACAACAAAACTTGAAAATGCTTATTTCGTGATTTCCAGTCGATTTTAGACAATTTTAGGTAGTTTTCATTTTTGCAAAACCACTGTTCGTTTTGAAGTCTAGATGGTTAATATAAGCTAGATGGGTGTTGAAAACATTATATTTATCAAAGCGTTCATCGAAGTCACAACCGTTTTCAGAATACACAAACTCACAAAGTTTGGCAAATAACCATGAAAAAACAACAAAACTTGAAAATGCTTATTTCGTGATTTCCAGTCGATTTTAGACACTTTTAGGTAGTTTTCATTTTTGCAAAACCACTGTTCGTTTTGAAGTCTAGATGGTTAATATAAGCTAGATGGGTGTTGAAAACATTATATTTATCAAAGCGTTCATCGAAGTCACAACCGTTTTCAGAATACACAAACTCACAAAGTTTGGCAAATAACCATGAAAAAACAACAAAACTTGAAAATGCTTATTTCGTGATTTCCAGTCGATTTTAGACACTTTTAGGTACTTTTCATTTTTGCAAAACCACTGTTCGTTTTGAAGTCTAGATGGTTAATATAAGCTAGATGGGTGTTGAAAACATTATATTTATCAAAGCGTTCATCGAAGTCACAACCGTTTTCAGAAAACACAAACTCACAAAATTTGGCAAATAACCATGAAAAAACAACAAAACTTGAAAATGCTTATTTCGTGATTTCCAGTCGATTTTAGACACTTTTAGGTAGTTTTCATTTTTGCAAAACCACTGTTCGTTTTGAAGTCTAGATGGTTAATATAAGCTAGATGGCTGTTGAAAACATTATATTTATCAAAGCGTTCATCGAAGTCACAACCGTTTTCAGAATACACAAACTCACAAAATTTGGCAAATAACCATGAAAAAACAACAAAACTTGAAAATGCTTATTTCGTGATTTACAGTCGATTTTAGACACTTTTAGGTAGTTTTCATTTTTGCAAAACCACTGTTCGTTTTGAAGTCTAGATGGTTAATATAAGCTAGATGGGTGTTGAAAACATTATATTTATCAAAGCGTCATCGAAGTCACAACCGTTTTCAGAATACACAAACTCACAAAGTTTGGCAAATAACCATGAAAAAACAACAAAACTTGAAAATGCTTATTTCGTGATTTCCAGTCGATTTTAGACACTTTTAGGTAGTTTTCATTTTTGCAAAACCACTGATCGTTTTGAAGTCTAGATGGTTAATATAAGCTAGATGGGTGTTGAAAACATTATATTTATCAAAGCGTTCATCGAAGTCACAACCGTTTTCAGAATACACTAACTCACAAAGTTTGGCAAATAACCATGAAAAAACAACAAAACTTGAAAATGCTTATTTCGTGATTTCCAGTCGATTTTAGACACTACTAGGTAGTTTTCATTTTTGCAAAACCACTGTTCGTTTTGAAGTCTAGATGGTTAATATAAGCTAGATGGGTGTTGAAAACATTATATTTATCAAAGCGTTCATCGAAGTCACAACCGTTTTCAGAATACACTAACTCGAAAAATTTGGCAAATAACCATGAAAAAACAACAAAACTTGAAAATGCTTATTTCGTGATTTCCAGTCGATTTTAGACACTTTTAGGTAGTTTTCATTTTTGCAAAACCACTGTTCGTTTTGAAGTCTAGATGGTTAATATAAGCTAGATGGGTGTTGAAAACATTATATTTATCAAAGCGTTCATCGAAGTCACAACCGTTTTCAGAATACACTAACTCGAAAAATTTGGCAAATAACCATGAAAAAACAACAAAACTTGAAAATGCTTATTTCGTGATTTCCAGTCGATTTTAGACACTTTTAGGTAGTTTTCATTTTTGCAAAACCACTGTTCGTTTTGAAGTCTAGATGGTTAATATAAGCTAGATGGGTGTTGAAAACATTATATTTATCAAAGCGTTCATCGAAGTCACAACCGTTTTCAGAATACACAAACTCACAAAGTTTGGCAAATAACCATGAAAAAACAACAAAACTTGAAAATGCTTATTTCGTGATTTCCAGTCGATTTTAGACACTTTTAGGTAGTTTTCATTTTTGCAAAACCACTGTTCGTTTTGAAGTCTAGATGGTTAATATAAGCTAGATGGGTGTTGAAAACATTATATTTATCAAAGCGTTCATCGAAGTCACAACCGTTTTCAGAATACACAAACTCACAAAGTTTGGTAAATAACCATGAAAAAACAACAAAACTTGAAAATGCTTATTTCGTGATTTCCAGTCGATTTTAGACACTTTTAGGTAGTTTTCATTTTTGCAAAACCACTGTTCGTTTTGAAGTCTAGATGGTTAATATAAGCTAGATGGGTGTTGAAAACATTATATTTATCAAAGCGTTCATCGAAGTCACAACCGTTTTCAGAATACACAAACTCACAAAGTTTGGCAAATAACCATGAAAAAACAACAAAACTTGAAAATGCTTATTTCGTGATTTCCAGTCGATTTTAGACACTTTTAGGTAGTTTTCATTTTTGCAAAACTACTGTTCGTTTTGAAGTCTAGATGGTTAATATAAGCTAGATGGGCATTGAAAACATTATATTTATCAAAGCGTTCATCGAAGTCACAACCGTTTTCAGAATACACTAACTCACAAAATTTGGCAAATAACCATGAAAAAACAACAAAACTTGAAAATGCTTATTTCGTGATTTCCAGTCGATTTTAGACACTTTTAGGTAGTTTTCATTTTTGCAAAACCACTGTTCGTTTTGAAGTCTAGATGGTTAATATAAGCTAGATGGGTGTTGAAAACATTATATTTATCAA
Organism: Octopus bimaculoides; assembly: GCF_046866305.1. Lineage (NCBI taxonomy): Eukaryota > Metazoa > Mollusca > Cephalopoda > Octopoda > Octopodidae > Octopus > Octopus bimaculoides. The sequence goes on from NW_028315293.1 coordinate 496,913, forward strand.
AGCGTTCATCGAAGTCACAACCGTTTTCAGAATACACAAACTCACAAAGTTTGGCAAATAACCATGAAAAAACAACAAAACTTGAAAATGCTTATTTCGTGATTTTCAGTCGATTTTAGACACTTTTAGGTAGTTTTCATTTTTGCAAAACCACTGATCGTTTTGAAGTCTAGATGGTTAATATAAGCTAGATGGGTGTTGAAAACATTATATTTATCAAAGCGTTCATCGAAGTCACAACCGTTTTCAGAATACACAAACTCACAAAATTTGGCAAATAACCATGAAAAAGCAAGAAAACTTGAAAATGCTTATTTGGTGATTTCCAGTCGATTTCTACACTTTTAGGTAGTTTTCATTTTTGCAAAACCACTGATCGTTTTGAAGTCTAGATGGTTAATATAAGCTAGATGGGTGTTGAAAACATTATATTTATCAAAGCGTTCATCGAAGTCACAACCGTTTTCAGAATACACAAACTCACAAAATTTGGCAAATAACCATGAAATAACAACAAAACTTGAAAATGCTTATTTCGTGATTTCCAGTCGATTTTAGACACTTTTAGGTAGTTTTCATTTTTGCAAAACCACTGTTCGTTTTGAAGTCTAGATGGTTAATATAAGCTAGATGGGTGTTGAAAACATTATATTTATCAAAGCGTTCATCGAAGTCACAACCGTTTTCAGAATACACAAACTCACAAAATTTGGCAAATAACCATGAAATAACAACAAAACTTGAAAATGCTTATTTCGTGATTTCCAGTCGATTTTAGACACTTTTAGGTAGTTTTCATTTTTGCAAAACCACTGTTCGTTTTGAAGTCTAGATGGTTAATATAAGCTAGATGGGTTGTTGAAAACATTATATTTATCAAAGCGTTCATCGAAGTCACAACCGTTTTCAGAATACAACTAACTCGAAAATTTGGCAAATAACCATGAAAAAACAACAAAACTTGAAAATGCTTATTTGGTGATTTCCAGTCGATTTTAGACACTTTTAGGTAGTTTTCATTTTTGCAAAACCACTGATCGTTTTGAAGTCTAGATGGTTAATATAAGCTAGATGGGTGTTGAAAACATTATATTTATCAAAGCGTTCATCGAAGTCACAACCGTTTTCAGAATACACAAACTCACAAAGTTTGGCAAATAACCATGAAAAAACAACAAAACTTGAAAATGCTTATTTCGTGATTTCCAGTCGATTTTAGACACTTTTAGGTAGTTTTCATTTTTGCAAAACCACTGATCGTTTTGAAGTCTAGATGGTTAATATAAGCTAGATGGGCATTGAAAACATTATATTTATCAAAGCGTTCATCGAAGTCACAACCGTTTTCAGAATACACAAACTCACAAAATTTGGCAAATAACCATGAAAAAGCAAGAAAACTTGAAAATGCTTATTTGGTGATTTCCAGTCGATTTCTACACTTTTAGGTAGTTTTCATTTTTGCAAAACCACTGATCGTTTTGAAGTCTAGATGGTTAATATAAGCTAGATGGGTGTTGAAAACATTATATTTATCAAAGCGTTCATCGAAGTCACAACCGTTTTCAGAATACACAAACTCACAAAGTTTGGCAAATAACCATGAAAAAACAACAAAACTTGAAAATGCTTATTTCGTGATTTCCAGTCGATTTTAGACAATTTTAGGTAGTTTTCATTTTTGCAAAACCACTGTTCGTTTTGAAGTCTAGATGGTTAATATAAGCTAGATGGGTGTTGAAAACATTATATTTATCAAAGCGTTCATCGAAGTCACAACTGTTTTCAGAATACACTAACTCGAAAAATTTGGCAAATAACCATGAAAAAACAACAAAACTTGAAAATGCTTATTTCGTGATTTCCAGTCGATTTTAGACACTTTTAGGTAGTTTTCATTTTTGCAAAACCACTGATCGTTTTGAAGTCTAGATGGTTAATATAAGCTAGATGGGTGTTGAAAACATTATATTTATCAAAGCGTTCATCGAAGTCACAACCGTTTTCAGAATACACAAACTCACAAAATTTGGCAAATAACCATGAAAAAGCAAGAAAACTTGAAAATGCTTATTTGGTGATTTCCAGTCGATTTCTACACTTTTAGGTAGTTTTCATTTTTGCAAAACCACTGATCGTTTTGAAGTCTAGATGGTTAATATAAGCTAGATGGGTGTTGAAAACATTATATTTATCAAAGCGTTCATCGAAGTCACAACCGTTTTCAGAATACACAAACTCACAAAGTTTGGCAAATAACCATGAAAAAACAACAAAACTTGAAAATGCTTATTTCGTGATTTCCAGTCGATTTTAGACAATTTTAGGTAGTTTTCATTTTTGCAAAACCACTGTTCGTTTTGAAGTCTAGATGGTTAATATAAGCTAGATGGGTGTTGAAAACATTATATTTATCAAAGCGTTCATCGAAGTCACAACCGTTTTCAGAATACACTAACTCGAAAAATTTGGCAAATAACCATGAAAAAACAACAAAACTTGAAAATGCTTATTTGGTGATTTCCAGTCGATTTTAGACACTTTTAGGTAGTTTTCATTTTTGCAAAACCACAATTCGTTTTGAAGTCTAGATGGTTAATATAAGCTAGATGGGTGTTGAAAACATTATATTTATCAAAGCGTTCATCGAAGTCACAACCGTTTTCAGAATACACAAACTCACAAAATTTGGCAAATAACCATGAAAAAACAACAAAACTTGAAAATGCTTATTTCGTGATTTCCAGTCGATTTTAGACACTTTTAGGTAGTTTTCATTTTTGCAAAACCACTGTTCGTTTTGAAGTCTAGATGGTTAATATAAGCTAGATGGGTGTTGAAAACATTATATTTATCAAAGCGTTCATCGAAGTCACAACCGTTTTCAGAATACGCTAACTCGAAAAATTTGGCAAATAACCATGAAAAAACAACAAAACTTGAAAATGCTTATTTCGTGATTTCCAGTCGATTTTAGACACTTTTAGGTAGTTTTCATTTTTGCAAAACCACTGATCGTTTTGAAGTCTAGATGGTTAATATAAGCTAGATGGGTGTTGAAAACATTATATTTATCAAAGCGTTCATCGAAGTCACAACCGTTTTCAGAATACACAAACTCACAAAGTTTGGCAAATAACCATGAAAAAACAACAAAACTTGAAAATGCTTATTTCGTGATTTCCAGTCGATTTTAGACACTTTTAGTTAGTTTTCATTTTTGCAAAACCACTGTTCGTTTTGAAGTCTAGATGGTTAATATAAGCTAGATGGGTGTTGAAAACATTATATTTATCAAGGCGTTCATCGAAGTCACAACCGTTTTCAGAATACTCAAACTCACAAAGTTTGGCAAATAACCATGAAAAAACAACAAAACTTGAAAATGCTTATTTCGTGATTTCCAGTCGATTTTAGACAATTTTAGGTAGTTTTCATTTTTGCAAAACCACTGTTCGTTTTGAAGTCTAGATGGTTAATATAAGCTAGATGGGTGTTGAAAACATTATATTTATCAAAGCGTTCATCGAAGTCACAACCGTTTTCAGAATACACTAACTCGAAAAATTTGGCAAATAACCATGAAAAAACAACAAAACTTGAAAATGCTTATTTGGTGATTTCCAGTCGATTTTAGACACTTTTAGGTAGTTTTCATTTTTGCAAAACCACTATTCGTTTTGAAGTCTAGATGGTTAATATAAGCTAGATGGGTGTTGAAAACATTATATTTATCAAAGCGTTCATCGAAGTCACAACCGTTTTCAGAATACACAAACTCACAAAATTTGGCAAATAACCATGAAAAAACAACAAAACTTGAAAATGCTTATTTCGTGATTTCCAGTCGATTTTAGACACTTTTAGGTAGTTTTCATTTTTGCAAAACCACTGTTCGTTTTGAAGTCTAGATGGTTAATATAAGCTAGATGGGTGTTGAAAACATTATATTTATCAAAGCGTTCATCGAAGTCACAACCGTTTTCAGAATACACTAACTCGAAAAATTTGGCAAATAACCATGAAATAACAACAAAACTTGAAAATGCTTATTTCGTGATTTCCAGTCGATTTTAGACACTTTTAGGTAGTTTTCATTTTTGCAAAACCACTGTTCGTTTTGAAGTCTAGATGGTTAATATAAGCTAGATGGGTGTTGAAAACATTATATTTATCAAAGCGTTCATCGAAGTCACAACCGTTTTCAGAATACACAAACTCACAAAGTTTGGCAAATAACCATGAAAAAACAACAAAACTTGAAAATGCTTATTTCGTGATTTCCAGTCGATTTTAGACACTTTTAGTTAGTTTTCATTTTTGCAAAACCACTGTTCGTTTTGAAGTCTAGATGGTTAATATAAGCTAGATGGGTGTTGAAAACATTATATTTATCAAGGCGTTCATCGAAGTCACAACCGTTTTCAGAATACTCAAACTCACAAAGTTTGGCAAATAACCATGAAAAAACAACAAAACTTGAAAATGCTTATTTCGTGATTTCCAGTCGATTTTAGACACTTTTAGGTAGTTTTCATTTTTGCAAAACCACTGTTCGTTTTGAAGTCTAGATGGTTAATATAAGCTAGATGGGTTGTTGAAAACATTATATTTATCAAAGCGTTCATCGAAGTCACAACCGTTTTCAGAATACACTAACTCGAAAATTTGGCAAATAACCATGAAAAAACAACAAAACTTGAAAATGCTTATTTGGTGATTTCCAGTCGATTTTAGACACTTTTAGGTAGTTTTCATTTTTGCAAAACCACTGATCGTTTTGAAGTCTAGATGGTTAATATAAGCTAGATGGGTGTTGAAAACATTATATTTATCAAAGCGTTCATCGAAGTCACAACCGTTTTCAGAATACACAAACTCACAAAGTTTGGCAAATAACCATGAAAAAACAACAAAACTTGAAAATGCTTATTTCGTGATTTCCAGTCGATTTTAGACACTTTTAGGTAGTTTTCATTTTTGCAAAACCACTGATCGTTTTGAAGTCTAGATGGTTAATATAAGCTAGATGGGCATTGAAAACATTATATTTATCAAAGCGTTCATCGAAGTCACAACCGTTTTCAGAATACACAAACTCACAAAATTTGGCAAATAACCATGAAAAAGCAAGAAAACTTGAAAATGCTTATTTGGTGATTTCCAGTCGATTTTAGACACTTTTAGGTAGTTTTCATTTTTGCAAAACCACTGATCGTTTTGAAGTCTAGATGGTTAATATAAGCTAGATGGGTGTTGAAAACATTATATTCATCAAAGCGTTCATCGAAGTCACAACCGTTTTCAGAATACACAAACTCACAAAGTTTGGCAAATAACCATGAAAAAACAACAAAACTTGAAAATGCTTATTTCGTGATTTCCAGTCGATTTTAGACAATTTTAGGTAGTTTTCATTTTTGCAAAACCACTGTTCGTTTTGAAGTCTAGATGGTTAATATAAGCTAGATGGGTGTTGAAAACATTATATTTATCAAAGCGTTCATCGAAGTCACAACCGTTTTCAGAATACACTAACTCGAAAAATTTGGCAAATAACCATGAAAAAACAACAAAACTTGAAAATGCTTATTTCGTGATTTCCAGTCGATTTTAGACACTTTTAGGTAGTTTTCATTTTTGCAAAACCACTGATCGTTTTGAAGTCTAGATGGTTAATATAAGCTAGATGGGCATTGAAAACATTATATTTATCAAAGCGTTCATCGAAGTCACAACCGTTTTCAGAATACACAAACTCACAAAATTTGGCAAATAACCATGAAAAAGCAAGAAAACTTGAAAATGCTTATTTCGTGATTTGCAGTCGATTTTAGACACTTTTAGGTAGTTTTCATTTTTGCAAAACCACTATTCGTTTTGAAGTCTAGATGGTTAATATAAGCTAGATGGGTGTTGAAAACATTATATTTATCAAAGCGTTCATCGAAGTCACAACCGTTTTCAGAATACACAAACTCACAAAATTTGGCAAATAACCATGAAAAAACAACAAAACTTGAAAATGCTTATTTCGTGATTTCCAGTCGATTTTAGACACTTTTAGGTAGTTTTCATTTTTGCAAAACCACTGATCGTTTTGAAGTCTAGATGGTTAATATAAGCTAGATGGGCATTGAAAACATTATATTTATCAAAGCGTTCATCGAAGTCACAACCGTTTTCAGAATACACAAACTCACAAAGTTTGGCAAATAACCATGAAAAAACAACAAAACTTGAAAATGCTTATTTCGTGATTTCCAGTCGATTTTAGACACTTTTAGGTAGTTTTCATTTTTGAAAATCTACTGTTCGTTTTGAAGTCTAGATGGTTAATATAAGCTAGATGGGCATTGAAAACATTATATTTATCAAAGCGTTCATCGAAGTCACAACCGTTTTCAGAATACACAAACTCACAAAATTTGGCAAATAACCATGAAAAAGCAAGAAAACTTGAAAATGCTTATTTGGTGATTTCCAGTCGATTTCTACACTTTTAGGTAGTTTTCATTTTTGCAAAACCACTGATCGTTTTGAAGTCTAGATGGTTAATATAAGCTAGATGGGTGTTGAAAACATTATATTTATCAAAGCGTTCATCGAAGTCACAACCGTTTTCAGAATACACAAACTCACAAAATTTGGCAAATAACCATGAAATAACAACAAAACTTGAAAATGCTTATTTCGTGATTTCCAGTCGATTTTAGACACTTTTAGGTAGTTTTCATTTTTGCAAAACCACTGTTCGTTTTGAAGTCTAGATGGTTAATATAAGCTAGATGGGTGTTGAAAACATTATATTTATCAAAGCGTTCATCGAAGTCACAACCGTTTTCAGAATACACAAACTCACAAAATTTGGCAAATAACCATGAAATAACAACAAAACTTGAAAATGCTTATTTCGTGATTTCCAGTCGATTTTAGACACTTTTAGGTAGTTTTCATTTTTGCAAAACCACTGTTCGTTTTGAAGTCTAGATGGTTAATATAAGCTAGATGGGTTGTTGAAAACATTATATTTATCAAAGCGTTCATCGAAGTCACAACCGTTTTCAGAATACAACTAACTCGAAAATTTGGCAAATAACCATGAAAAAACAACAAAACTTGAAAATGCTTATTTGGTGATTTCCAGTCGATTTTAGACACTTTTAGGTAGTTTTCATTTTTGCAAAACCACTGATCGTTTTGAAGTCTAGATGGTTAATATAAGCTAGATGGGTGTTGAAAACATTATATTTATCAAAGCGTTCATCGAAGTCACAACCGTTTTCAGAATACACAAACTCACAAAGTTTGGCAAATAACCATGAAAAAACAACAAAACTTGAAAATGCTTATTTCGTGATTTCCAGTCGATTTTAGACACTTTTAGGTAGTTTTCATTTTTGCAAAACCACTGATCGTTTTGAAGTCTAGATGGTTAATATAAGCTAGATGGGCATTGAAAACATTATATTTATCAAAGCGTTCATCGAAGTCACAACCGTTTTCAGAATACACAAACTCACAAAATTTGGCAAATAACCATGAAAAAGCAAGAAAACTTGAAAATGCTTATTTGGTGATTTCCAGTCGATTTCTACACTTTTAGGTAGTTTTCATTTTTGCAAAACCACTGATCGTTTTGAAGTCTAGATGGTTAATATAAGCTAGATGGGTGTTGAAAACATTATATTTATCAAAGCGTTCATCGAAGTCACAACCGTTTTCAGAATACACAAACTCACAAAGTTTGGCAAATAACCATGAAAAAACAACAAAACTTGAAAATGCTTATTTCGTGATTTCCAGTCGATTTTAGACAATTTTAGGTAGTTTTCATTTTTGCAAAACCACTGTTCGTTTTGAAGTCTAGATGGTTAATATAAGCTAGATGGGTGTTGAAAACATTATATTTATCAAAGCGTTCATCGAAGTCACAACTGTTTTCAGAATACACTAACTCGAAAAATTTGGCAAATAACCATGAAAAAACAACAAAACTTGAAAATGCTTATTTCGTGATTTCCAGTCGATTTTAGACACTTTTAGGTAGTTTTCATTTTTGCAAAACCACTGATCGTTTTGAAGTCTAGATGGTTAATATAAGCTAGATGGGTGTTGAAAACATTATATTTATCAAAGCGTTCATCGAAGTCACAACCGTTTTCAGAATACACAAACTCACAAAATTTGGCAAATAACCATGAAAAAGCAAGAAAACTTGAAAATGCTTATTTGGTGATTTCCAGTCGATTTCTACACTTTTAGGTAGTTTTCATTTTTGCAAAACCACTGATCGTTTTGAAGTCTAGATGGTTAATATAAGCTAGATGGGTGTTGAAAACATTATATTTATCAAAGCGTTCATCGAAGTCACAACCGTTTTCAGAATACACAAACTCACAAAGTTTGGCAAATAACCATGAAAAAACAACAAAACTTGAAAATGCTTATTTCGTGATTTCCAGTCGATTTTAGACAATTTTAGGTAGTTTTCATTTTTGCAAAACCACTGTTCGTTTTGAAGTCTAGATGGTTAATATAAGCTAGATGGGTGTTGAAAACATTATATTTATCAAAGCGTTCATCGAAGTCACAACCGTTTTCAGAATACACTAACTCGAAAAATTTGGCAAATAACCATGAAAAAACAACAAAACTTGAAAATGCTTATTTGGTGATTTCCAGTCGATTTTAGACACTTTTAGGTAGTTTTCATTTTTGCAAAACCACAATTCGTTTTGAAGTCTAGATGGTTAATATAAGCTAGATGGGTGTTGAAAACATTATATTTATCAAAGCGTTCATCGAAGTCACAACCGTTTTCAGAATACACAAACTCACAAAATTTGGCAAATAACCATGAAAAAACAACAAAACTTGAAAATGCTTATTTCGTGATTTCCAGTCGATTTTAGACACTTTTAGGTAGTTTTCATTTTTGCAAAACCACTGTTCGTTTTGAAGTCTAGATGGTTAATATAAGCTAGATGGGTGTTGAAAACATTATATTTATCAAAGCGTTCATCGAAGTCACAACCGTTTTCAGAATACGCTAACTCGAAAAATTTGGCAAATAACCATGAAAAAACAACAAAACTTGAAAATGCTTATTTCGTGATTTCCAGTCGATTTTAGACACTTTTAGGTAGTTTTCATTTTTGCAAAACCACTGATCGTTTTGAAGTCTAGATGGTTAATATAAGCTAGATGGGTGTTGAAAACATTATATTTATCAAAGCGTTCATCGAAGTCACAACCGTTTTCAGAATACACAAACTCACAAAGTTTGGCAAATAACCATGAAAAAACAACAAAACTTGAAAATGCTTATTTCGTGATTTCCAGTCGATTTTAGACACTTTTAGTTAGTTTTCATTTTTGCAAAACCACTGTTCGTTTTGAAGTCTAGATGGTTAATATAAGCTAGATGGGTGTTGAAAACATTATATTTATCAAGGCGTTCATCGAAGTCACAACCGTTTTCAGAATACTCAAACTCACAAAGTTTGGCAAATAACCATGAAAAAACAACAAAACTTGAAAATGCTTATTTCGTGATTTCCAGTCGATTTTAGACAATTTTAGGTAGTTTTCATTTTTGCAAAACCACTGTTCGTTTTGAAGTCTAGATGGTTAATATAAGCTAGATGGGTGTTGAAAACATTATATTTATCAAAGCGTTCATCGAAGTCACAACCGTTTTCAGAATACACTAACTCGAAAAATTTGGCAAATAACCATGAAAAAACAACAAAACTTGAAAATGCTTATTTGGTGATTTCCAGTCGATTTTAGACACTTTTAGGTAGTTTTCATTTTTGCAAAACCACTATTCGTTTTGAAGTCTAGATGGTTAATATAAGCTAGATGGGTGTTGAAAACATTATATTTATCAAAGCGTTCATCGAAGTCACAACCGTTTTCAGAATACACAAACTCACAAAATTTGGCAAATAACCATGAAAAAACAACAAAACTTGAAAATGCTTATTTCGTGATTTCCAGTCGATTTTAGACACTTTTAGGTAGTTTTCATTTTTGCAAAACCACTGTTCGTTTTGAAGTCTAGATGGTTAATATAAGCTAGATGGGTGTTGAAAACATTATATTTATCAAAGCGTTCATCGAAGTCACAACCGTTTTCAGAATACACTAACTCGAAAAATTTGGCAAATAACCATGAAAAAACAACAAAACTTGAAAATGCTTATTTCGTGATTTCCAGTCGATTTTAGACACTTTTAGGTAGTTTTCATTTTTGCAAAACCACTGTTCGTTTTGAAGTCTAGATGGTTAATATAAGCTAGATGGGTGTTGAAAACATTATATTTATCAAAGCGTTCATCGAAGTCACAACCGTTTTCAGAATACACAAACTCACAAAGTTTGGCAAATAACCATGAAAAAACAACAAAACTTGAAAATGCTTATTTCGTGATTTCCAGTCGATTTTAGACACTTTTAGTTAGTTTTCATTTTTGCAAAACCACTGTTCGTTTTGAAGTCTAGATGGTTAATATAAGCTAGATGGGTGTTGAAAACATTATATTTATCAAGGCGTTCATCGAAGTCACAACCGTTTTCAGAATACTCAAACTCACAAAGTTTGGCAAATAACCATGAAAAAACAACAAAACTTGAAAATGCTTATTTCGTGATTTCCAGTCGATTTTAGACACTTTTAGGTAGTTTTCATTTTTGCAAAACCACTGATCGTTTTGAAGTCTAGATGGTTAATATAAGCTAGATGGGTGTTGAAAACATTATATTTATCAAAGCGTTCATCGAAGTCACAACCGTTTTCAGAATACACAAACTCACAAAGTTTGGCAAATAACCATGAAAAAACAACAAAACTTGAAAATGCTTATTTCGTGATTTCCAGTCGATTTTAGACAATTTTAGGTAGTTTTCATTTTTGCAAAACCACTGTTCGTTTTGAAGTCTAGATGGTTAATATAAGCTAGATGGGTGTTGAAAACATTATATTTATCAAAGCGTTCATCGAAGTCACAACCGTTTTCAGAATACACTAACTCGAAAAATTTGGCAAATAACCATGAAAAAACAACAAAACTTGAAAATGCTTATTTGGTGATTTCCAGTCGATTTTAGACACTTTTAGGTAGTTTTCATTTTTGCAAAACCACAATTCGTTTTGAAGTCTAGATGGTTAATATAAGCTAGATGGGTGTTGAAAACATTATATTTATCAAAGCGTTCATCGAAGTCACAACCGTTTTCAGAATACACAAACTCACAAAATTTGGCAAATAACCATGAAAAAACAACAAAACTTGAAAATGCTTATTTCGTGATTTCCAGTCGATTTTAGACACTTTTAGGTAGTTTTCATTTTTGCAAAACCACTGTTCGTTTTGAAGTCTAGATGGTTAATATAAGCTAGATGGGTGTTGAAAACATTATATTTATCAAAGCGTTCATCGAAGTCACAACTGTTTTCAGAATACACTAACTCGAAAAATTTGGCAAATAACCATGAAAAAACAACAAAACTTGAAAATGCTTATTTCGTGATTTCCAGTCGATTTTAGACACTTTTAGGTAGTTTTCATTTTTGCAAAACCACTGATCGTTTTGAAGTCTAGATGGTTAATATAAGCTAGATGGGTGTTGAAAACATTATATTTATCAAAGCGTTCATCGAAGTCACAACCGTTTTCAGAATACACAAACTCACAAAATTTGGCAAATAACCATGAAAAAGCAAGAAAACTTGAAAATGCTTATTTGGTGATTTCCAGTCGATTTCTACACTTTTAGGTAGTTTTCATTTTTGCAAAACCACTGATCGTTTTGAAGTCTAGATGGTTAATATAAGCTAGATGGGTGTTGAAAACATTATATTTATCAAAGCGTTCATCGAAGTCACAACCGTTTTCAGAATACACAAACTCACAAAGTTTGGCAAATAACCATGAAAAAACAACAAAACTTGAAAATGCTTATTTCGTGATTTCCAGTCGATTTTAGACAATTTTAGGTAGTTTTCATTTTTGCAAAACCACTGTTCGTTTTGAAGTCTAGATGGTTAATATAAGCTAGATGGGTGTTGAAAACATTATATTTATCAAAGCGTTCATCGAAGTCACAACCGTTTTCAGAATACACAAACTCACAAAGTTTGGCAAATAACCATGAAAAAACAACAAAACTTGAAAATGCTTATTTCGTGATTTCCAGTCGATTTTAGACACTTTTAGGTAGTTTTCATTTTTGCAAAACCACTGTTCGTTTTGAAGTCTAGATGGTTAATATAAGCTAGATGGGTGTTGAAAACATTATATTTATCAAAGCGTTCATCGAAGTCACAACCGTTTTCAGAATACACAAACTCACAAAGTTTGGCAAATAACCATGAAAAAACAACAAAACTTGAAAATGCTTATTTCGTGATTTCCAGTCGATTTTAGACACTTTTAGGTACTTTTCATTTTTGCAAAACCACTGTTCGTTTTGAAGTCTAGATGGTTAATATAAGCTAGATGGGTGTTGAAAACATTATATTTATCAAAGCGTTCATCGAAGTCACAACCGTTTTCAGAAAACACAAACTCACAAAATTTGGCAAATAACCATGAAAAAACAACAAAACTTGAAAATGCTTATTTCGTGATTTCCAGTCGATTTTAGACACTTTTAGGTAGTTTTCATTTTTGCAAAACCACTGTTCGTTTTGAAGTCTAGATGGTTAATATAAGCTAGATGGCTGTTGAAAACATTATATTTATCAAAGCGTTCATCGAAGTCACAACCGTTTTCAGAATACACAAACTCACAAAATTTGGCAAATAACCATGAAAAAACAACAAAACTTGAAAATGCTTATTTCGTGATTTACAGTCGATTTTAGACACTTTTAGGTAGTTTTCATTTTTGCAAAACCACTGTTCGTTTTGAAGTCTAGATGGTTAATATAAGCTAGATGGGTGTTGAAAACATTATATTTATCAAAGCGTCATCGAAGTCACAACCGTTTTCAGAATACACAAACTCACAAAGTTTGGCAAATAACCATGAAAAAACAACAAAACTTGAAAATGCTTATTTCGTGATTTCCAGTCGATTTTAGACACTTTTAGGTAGTTTTCATTTTTGCAAAACCACTGATCGTTTTGAAGTCTAGATGGTTAATATAAGCTAGATGGGTGTTGAAAACATTATATTTATCAAAGCGTTCATCGAAGTCACAACCGTTTTCAGAATACACTAACTCACAAAGTTTGGCAAATAACCATGAAAAAACAACAAAACTTGAAAATGCTTATTTCGTGATTTCCAGTCGATTTTAGACACTACTAGGTAGTTTTCATTTTTGCAAAACCACTGTTCGTTTTGAAGTCTAGATGGTTAATATAAGCTAGATGGGTGTTGAAAACATTATATTTATCAAAGCGTTCATCGAAGTCACAACCGTTTTCAGAATACACTAACTCGAAAAATTTGGCAAATAACCATGAAAAAACAACAAAACTTGAAAATGCTTATTTCGTGATTTCCAGTCGATTTTAGACACTTTTAGGTAGTTTTCATTTTTGCAAAACCACTGTTCGTTTTGAAGTCTAGATGGTTAATATAAGCTAGATGGGTGTTGAAAACATTATATTTATCAAAGCGTTCATCGAAGTCACAACCGTTTTCAGAATACACTAACTCGAAAAATTTGGCAAATAACCATGAAAAAACAACAAAACTTGAAAATGCTTATTTCGTGATTTCCAGTCGATTTTAGACACTTTTAGGTAGTTTTCATTTTTGCAAAACCACTGTTCGTTTTGAAGTCTAGATGGTTAATATAAGCTAGATGGGTGTTGAAAACATTATATTTATCAAAGCGTTCATCGAAGTCACAACCGTTTTCAGAATACACAAACTCACAAAGTTTGGCAAATAACCATGAAAAAACAACAAAACTTGAAAATGCTTATTTCGTGATTTCCAGTCGATTTTAGACACTTTTAGGTAGTTTTCATTTTTGCAAAACCACTGTTCGTTTTGAAGTCTAGATGGTTAATATAAGCTAGATGGGTGTTGAAAACATTATATTTATCAAAGCGTTCATCGAAGTCACAACCGTTTTCAGAATACACAAACTCACAAAGTTTGGCAAATAACCATGAAAAAACAACAAAACTTGAAAATGCTTATTTCGTGATTTCCAGTCGATTTTAGACACTTTTAGGTAGTTTTCATTTTTGCAAAACCACTGTTCGTTTTGAAGTCTAGATGGTTAATATAAGCTAGATGGGTGTTGAAAACATTATATTTATCAAAGCGTTCATCGAAGTCACAACCGTTTTCAGAATACACAAACTCACAAAGTTTGGCAAATAACCATGAAAAAACAACAAAACTTGAAAATGCTTATTTCGTGATTTCCAGTCGATTTTAGACACTTTTAGGTAGTTTTCATTTTTGCAAAACCACTGTTCGTTTTGAAGTCTAGATGGTTAATATAAGCTAGATGGGTGTTGAAAACATTATATTTATCAAAGCGTTCATCGAAGTCACAACCGTTTTCAGAATACACTAACTCGAAAAATTTGGCAAATAACCATGAAAAAACAACAAAACTTGAAAATGCTTATTTCGTGATTTCCAGTCGATTTTAGACACTTTTAGGTAGTTTTCATTTTTGCAAAACCACTGTTCGTTTTGAAGTCTAGATGGTTAATATAAGCTAGATGGGTGTTGAAAACATTATATTTATCAAAGCGTTCATCGAAGTCACAACCGTTTTCAGAATACACAAACTCACAAAGTTTGGCAAATAACCATGAAAAAACAACAAAACTTGAAAATGCTTATTTCGTGATTTCCAGTCGATTTTAGACACTTTTAGGTAGTTTTCATTTTTGCAAAACCACTGTTCGTTTTGAAGTCTAGATGGTTAATATAAGCTAGATGGGTGTTGAAAACATTATATTTATCAAAGCGTTCATCGAAGTCACAACCGTTTTCAGAATACACAAACTCACAAAGTTTGGCAAATAACCATGAAAAAACAACAAAACTTGAAAATGCTTATTTCGTGATTTCCAGTCGATTTTAGACACTTTTAGGTAGTTTTCATTTTTGCAAAACCACTGTTCGTTTTGAAGTCTAGATGGTTAATATAAGCTAGATGGGTGTTGAAAACATTATATTTATCAAAGCGTTCATCGAAGTCACAACCGTTTTCAGAATACACAAACTCACAAAGTTTGGCAAATAACCATGAAAAAACAACAAAACTTGAAAATGCTTATTTCGTGATTTCCAGTCGATTTTAGACACTTTTAGGTAGTTTTCATTTTTGCAAAACCACTGATCGTTTTGAAGTCTAGATGGTTAATATAAGCTAGATGGGTGTTGAAAACATTATATTTATCAAAGCGTTCATCGAAGTCACAACCGTTTTCAGAATACACTAACTCACAAAGTTTGGCAAATAACCATGAAAAAACAACAAAACTTGAAAATGCTTATTTCGTGATTTCCAGTCGATTTTAGACACTTCTAGGTAGTTTTCATTTTTGCAAAACCACTGTTCGTTTTGAAGTCTAGATGGTTAATATAAGCTAGATGGGTGTTGAAAACATTATATTTATCAAAGCGTTCATCGAAGTCACAACCGTTTTCAGAATACACTAACTCGAAAAATTTGGCAAATAACCATGAAAAAACAACAAAACTTGAAAATGCTTATTTCGTGATTTCCAGTCGATTTTAGACACTTTTAGGTAGTTTTCATTTTTGCAAAACCACTGTTCGTTTTGAAGTCTAGATGGTTAATATAAGCTAGATGGGTGTTGAAAACATTATATTTATCAAAGCGTTCATCGAAGTCACAACCGTTTTCAGAATACACAAACTCACAAAATTTGGGAAATAACCATGAAAAAACAACAAAACTTGAAAATGCTTATTTGGTGATTTCCAGTCGATTTTAGACACTTTTAGGTAGTTTTCATTTTTGCAAAACCACTGTTCGTTTTGAAGTCTAGATGGTTAATATAAGCTAGATGGGTGTTGAAAACAATATATTTATCAAAGCGTTCATCGAAGTCACAACCGTTTTCAGAAAACACAAACTCACAAAATTTGGCAAATAACCATGAAAAAACAACAAAACTTGAAAATGCTTATTTCGTGATTTCCAGTCGATTTTAGACACTTTTAGGTAGTTTTCATTTTTGCAAAACCACTGTTCGTTTTGAAGTCTAGATGGTTAATATAAGCTAGATGGGTGTTGAAAACATTATATTTATCAAAGCGTTCATCGAAGTCACAACCGTTTTCAGAATACACAAACTCACAAAGTTTGGCAAATAACCATGAAAAAACAACAAAACTTGAAAATGCTTATTTGGTGATTTCCAGTCGATTTTAGACACTTTTAGGTAGTTTTCATTTTTGCAAAACCACTGTTCGTTTTGAAGTCTAGATGGTTAATATAAGCTAGATTGGTGTTGAAAACATTATATTTATCAAAGCGTTCATCGAAGTCACAACCGTTTTCAGAATACACAAACTCACAAAATTTGGCAAATAACCATGAAAAAACAACAAAACTTGAAAATGCTTATTTCGTGATTTCCAGTCGATTTTAGACACTTTTAGGTAGTTTTCGTTTTTGCAAAACCACTGTTCGTTTTGAAGTCTAGATGGTTAATATAAGCTAGATGGGTGTTGAAAACATTATATTTATCAAAGCGTTCATCGAAGTCACAACCGTTTTCAGAATACACAAACTCACAAAGTTTGGCAAATAACCATGAAAAAACAACAAAACTTGAAAATGCTTATTTGGTGATTTCCAGTCGATTTTAGACACTTTTAGGTAGTTTTCATTTTTACAAAACCACTGATCGTTTTGAAGTCTAGATGGTTAATATAAGCTAGATGGGTGTTGAAAACATTATATTTATCAAAGCGTTCATCGAAGTCACAACCGTTTTCAGAATACACTAACTCACAAAGTTTGGCAAATAACCATGAAAAGACAACAAAACTTGAAAATGCTTATTTCGTGATTTCCAGTCGATTTTAGACACTTTTAGGTAGTTTTCATTTTTGCAAAACCACTGTTCGTTTTGAAGTCTAGATGGTTAATATAAGCTAGATGGGTGTTGAAAACATTATATTTATCAAAGCGTTCATCGAAGTCACAACCGTTTTCAGAATACACTAACTCACAAAATTTGGCAAATAACCATGAAAAAACAACAAAACTTGAAAATGCTTATTTCGTGATTTCCAGTCGATTTTAGACACTTTTAGGTAGTTTTCGTTTTTGCAAAACCACTGTTCGTTTTGAAGTCTAGATGGTTAATATAAGCTAGATGGGTGTTGAAAACATTATATTTATCAAAGCGTTCATCGAAGTCACAACCGTTTTCAGAATACACTAACTCGAAAAATTTGGCAAATAACCATGAAAAAACAACAAAACTTGAAAATGCTTATTTCGTGATTTCCAGTCGATTTTAGACACTTTTAGGTAGTTTTCATTTTTGCAAAACCACTGATCGTTTTGAAGTCTAGATGGTTAATATAAGCTAGATGGGCATTGAAAACATTATATTTATCAAAGCGTTCATCGAAGTCACAACCGTTTTCAGAATACACAAACTCACAAAATTTGGCAAATAACCATGAAAAAGCAAGAAAACTTGAAAATGCTTATTTCGTGATTTCCAGTCGATTTTAGACACTTTTAGGTAGTTTTCATTTTTGCAAAACCACATGGTTAATATAAGCTAGATGGGTGTTGAAAACATTATATTTATCAAAGCGTTCATCGAAGTCACAACCGTTTTCAGAATACACAAACTCACAAAGTTTGGCAAATAACCATGAAAAAACAACAAAACTTGAAAATGCTTATTTCGTGATTTCCAGTCGATTTTAGACACTTTTAGGTAGTTTTCATTTTTGCAAAACCACTGATCGTTTTGAAGTCTAGATGGTTAATATAAGCTAGATGGGCATTGAAAACATTATATTTATCAAAGCGTTCATCGAAGTCACAACCGTTTTCAGAATACACAAACTCACAAAATTTGGCAAATAACCATGAAAAAGCAAGAAAACTTGAAAATGCTTATTTCGTGATTTGCAGTCGATTTTAGACACTTTTAGGTAGTTTTCATTTTTGCAAAACCACTGTTCGTTTTGAAGTCTAGATGGTTAATATAAGCTAGATGGGTGTTGAAAACATTATATTTATCAAAGCGTTCATCGAAGTCACAACCGTTTTCAGAATACACAAACTCACAACGTTTGGCAAATAACCATGAAAAAACAACAAAACTTGAAAATGCTTATTTCGTGATTTCCAGTCGATTTTAGACACTTTTAGGTAGTTTTCATTTTTGCAAAACCACTGTTCGTTTTGAAGTCTAGATGGTTAATATAAGCTAGATGGGTGTTGAAAACATTATATTTATCAAAGCGTTCATCGAAGTCACAACCGTTTTCAGAATACACAAACTCACAAAATTTGGCAAATAACCATGAAAAAACAACAAAACATGAAAATGCTTATTTCGTGATTTCCAGTCGATTTTAGACACTTTTAGGTAGTTTTCATTTTTGCAAAACTACTGTTCGTTTTGAAGTCTAGATGGTTAATATAAGCTAGATGGGTGTTGAAAACATTATATTTATCAAAGCGTTCATCGAAGTCACAACCGTTTTCAGAATACACAAACTCACAAAATTTGGCAAATAACCATGAACAAACAACAAAACTTGAAAATGCTTATTTCGTGATTTCCAGTCGATTTTAGACACTTTTAGGTAGTTTTCATTTTTGCAAAACTACTGATCGTTTTGAAGTCTAGATGGTTAATATAAGCTAGATGGGTGTTGAAAACATTATATTTATCAAAGCGTTCATCGAAGTCGCAACCGTTTTCAGAATACACTAACTCGAAAAATTTGGCAAATAACCATGAAAAAACAACAAAACTTGAAAATGCTTATTTCGTGATTTCCAGGCAATTTTAGACACTTTTAGGTAGTTTTCATTTTTGCAAAACCACTGTTCGTTTTGAAGTCTAGATGGTTAATATAAGCTAGATGGGTGTTGAAAACATTATATTTATCAAAGCGTTCATCGAAGTCACAACCGTTTTCAGAATACACAAACTCACAAAGTTTGGCAAATAACCATGAAAAAACAACAAAACTTGAAAATGCTTATTTGGTGATTTCCAGTCGATTTTAGACACTTTTAGGTAGTTTTCATTTTTACAAAACCACTGATCGTTTTGAAGTCTAGATGGTTAATATAAGCTAGATGGGTGTTGAAAACATTATATTTATCAAAGCGTTCATCGAAGTCACAACCGTTTTCAGAATACACTAACTCACAAAGTTTGGCAAATAACCATGAAAAGACAACAAAACTTGAAAATGCTTATTTCGTGATTTCCAGTCGATTTTAGACACTTTTAGGTAGTTTTCATTTTTGCAAAACCACTGTTCGTTTTGAAGTCTAGATGGCTAATATAAGCTAGATGGGTGTTGAAAACATTATATTTATCAAAGCGTTCATCGAAGTCACAACCGTTTTCAGAATACACTAACTCACAAAATTTGGCAAATAACCATGAAAAAACAACAAAACTTGAAAATGCTTATTTCGTGATTTCCAGTCGATTTTAGACACTTTTAGGTAGTTTTCATTTTTGCAAAACCACTGTTCGTTTTGAAGTCTAGATGGTTAATATAAGCTAGATGGGTGTTGAAAACATTATATTTATCAAAGCGTTCATCGAAGTCACAACCGTTTTCAGAATACACAAACTCACAACGTTTGGCAAATAACCATGAAAAAACAACAAAACTTGAAAATGCTTATTTCGTGATTTCCAGTCGATTTTAGACACTTTTAGGTAGTTTTCATTTTTGCAAAACCACTGTTCGTTTTGAAGTCTAGATGGTTAATATAAGCTAGATGGGTGTTGAAAACATTATATTTATCAAAGCGTTCATCGAAGTCACAACCGTTTTCAGAATACACAAACTCACAAAATTTGGCAAATAACCATGAAAAAACAACAAAACATGAAAATGCTTATTTCGTGATTTCCAGTCGATTTTAGACACTTTTAGGTAGTTTTCATTTTTGCAAAACTACTGTTCGTTTTGAAGTCTAGATGGTTAATATAAGCTAGATGGGTGTTGAAAACATTATATTTATCAAAGCGTTCATCGAAGTCACAACCGTTTTCAGAATACACAAACTCACAAAATTTGGCAAATAACCATGAACAAACAACAAAACTTGAAAATGCTTATTTCGTGATTTCCAGTCGATTTTAGACACTTTTAGGTAGTTTTCATTTTTGCAAAACTACTGTTCGTTTTGAAGTCTAGATGGTTAATATAAGCTAGATGGGCATTGAAAACATTATATTTATCAAAGCGTTCATCGAAGTCACAACCGTTTTCAGAATACACAAACTCACAAAGTTTGGCAAATAACCATGAAAAAACAACAAAACTTGAAAATGCTTATTTCGTGATTTCCAGTCGATTTTAGACACTTTTAGGTAGTTTTCATTTTTGCAAAACCACTGTTCGTTTTGAAGTCTAGATGGTTAATATAAGCTAGATGGGTGTTGAAAACATTATATTTATCAAAGCGTTCATCGAAGTCACAACCGTTTTCAGAATACACAAACTCACAAAGTTTGGCAAATAACCATGAAAAAACAACAAAACTTGAAAATGCTTATTTCGTGATTTCCAGTCGATTTTAGACACTTTTAGGTAGTTTTCATTTTTGCAAAACCACTGATCGTTTTGAAGTCTAGATGGTTAATATAAGCTAGATGGGTGTTGAAAACATTATATTTATCAAAGCGTTCATCGAAGTCGCAACCGTTTTCAGAATACACTAACTCGAAAAATTTGGCAAATAACCATGAAAAAACAACAAAACTTGAAAATGCTTATTTCGTGATTTCCAGGCGATTTTAGACACTTTTAGGTAGTTTTCATTTTTGCAAAACCACTGTTCGTTTTGAAGTCTAGATGGTTAATATAAGCTAGATGGGTGTTGAAAACATTATATTTATCAAAGCGTTCATCGAAGTCACAACCGTTTTCAGAATACACAAACTCACAAAGTTTGGCAAATAACCATGAAAAAACAACAAAACTTGAAAATGCTTATTTGGTGATTTCCAGTCGATTTTAGACACTTTTAGGTAGTTTTCATTTTTACAAAACCACTGATCGTTTTGAAGTCTAGATGGTTAATATAAGCTAGATGGGCATTGAAAACATTATATTTATCAAAGCGTTCATCGAAGTCACAACCGTTTTCAGAATACACAAACTCACAAAGTTTGGCAAATAACCATGAAAAAACAACAAAACTTGAAAATGCTTATTTCGTGATTTCCAGTCGATTTTAGACACTCTTAGGTAGTTTTCATTTTTGCAAAACCACTGTTCGTTTTGAAGTCTAGATGGTTAATATAAGCTAGATGGGTGTTGAAAACATTATATTTATCAAAGCGTTCATCGAAGTCACAACCGTTTTCAGAATACACAAACTCACAAAGTTTGGCAAATAACCATGAAAAAACAACAAAACTTGAAAATGCTTATTTCGTGATTTCCAGTCGATTTTAGACACTTTTAGGTAGTTTTCATTTTTGCAAAACCACTGATCGTTTTGAAGTCTAGATGGTTAATATAAGCTAGATGGGTGTTGAAAACATTATATTTATCAAAGCGTTCATCGAAGTCGCAACCGTTTTCAGAATACACTAACTCGAAAAATTTGGCAAATAACCATGAACAAACAACAAAACTTGAAAATGCTTATTTCGTGATTTCCAGGCGATTTTAGACACTTTTAGGTAGTTTTCATTTTTGCAAAACCACTGTTCGTTTTGAAGTCTAGATGGTTAATATAAGCTAGATGGGTGTTGAAAACATTATATTTATCAAAGCGTTCATCGAAGTCACAACCGTTTTCAGAATACACAAACTCACAAAGTTTGGCAAATAACCATGAAAAAACAACAAAACTTGAAAATGCTTATTTGGTGATTTCCAGTCGATTTTAGACACTTTTAGGTAGTTTTCATTTTTACAAAACCACTGATCGTTTTGAAGTCTAGATGGTTAATATAAGCTAGATGGGTGTTGAAAACATTATATTTATCAAAGCGTTCATCGAAGTCACAACCGTTTTCAGAATACACTAACTCACAAAGTTTGGCAAATAACCATGAAAAGACAACAAAACTTGAAAATGCTTATTTCGTGATTTCCAGTCGATTTTAGACACTTTTAGGTAGTTTTCATTTTTGCAAAACCACTGTTCGTTTTGAAGTCTAGATGGTTAATATAAGCTAGATGGGTGTTGAAAACATTATATTTATCAAAGCGTTCATCGAAGTCACAACCGTTTTCAGAATACACTAACTCACAAAATTTGGCAAATAACCATGAAAAAACAACAAAACATGAAAATGCTTATTTCGTGATTTCCAGTCGATTTTAGACACTTTTAGGTAGTTTTCATTTTTGCAAAACCACTGTTCGTTTTGAAGTCTAGATGGTTAATATAAGCTAGATGGGTGTTGAAAACATTATATTTATCAAAGCGTTCATCGAAGTCACAACCGTTTTCAGAATACACAAACTCACAAAATTTGGCAAATAACCATGAAAAAACAACAAAACTTGAAAATGCTTATTTCGTGATTTCCAGTCGATTTTAGACACTTTTAGGTAGTTTTCGTTTTTGCAAAACCACTGTTCGTTTTGAAGTCTAGATGGTTAATATAAGCTAGATGGGTGTTGAAAACATTATATTTATCAAAGCGTTCATCGAAGTCACAACCGTTTTCAGAATACACTAACTCGAAAAATTTGGCAAATAACCATGAAAAAACAACAAAACTTGAAAATGCTTATTTGGTGATTTCCAGTCGATTTTAGACACTTTTAGGTAGTTTTCATTTTTGCAAAACCACTGATCGTTTTGAAGTCTAGATGGTTAATATAAGCTAGATGGGCATTGAAAACATTATATTTATCAAAGCGTTCATCGAAGTCACAACCGTTTTCAGAATACACAAACTCACAAAATTTGGCAAATAACCATGAAAAAGCAAGAAAACTTGAAAATGCTTATTTCGTGATTTCCAGTCGATTTTAGACACTTTTAGGTAGTTTTCATTTTTGCAAAACCACATGGTTAATATAAGCTAGATGGGTGTTGAAAACATTATATTTATCAAAGCGTTCATCGAAGTCACAACCGTTTTCAGAATACACAAACTCACAAAGTTTGGCAAATAACCATGAAAAAACAACAAAACTTGAAAATGCTTATTTCGTGATTTCCAGTCGATTTTAGACACTTTTAGGTAGTTTTCATTTTTGCAAAACCACTGATCGTTTTGAAGTCTAGATGGTTAATATAAGCTAGATGGGCATTGAAAACATTATATTTATCAAAGCGTTCATCGAAGTCACAACCGTTTTCAGAATACACAAACTCACAAAATTTGGCAAATAACCATGAAAAAGCAAGAAAACTTGAAAATGCTTATTTCGTGATTTGCAGTCGATTTTAGACACTTTTAGGTAGTTTTCATTTTTGCAAAACCACTGTTCGTTTTGAAGTCTAGATGGTTAATATAAGCTAGATGGGTGTTGAAAACATTATATTTATCAAAGCGTTCATCGAAGTCACAACCGTTTTCAGAATACACAAACTCACAACGTTTGGCAAATAACCATGAAAAAACAACAAAACTTGAAAATGCTTATTTCGTGATTTCCAGTCGATTTTAGACACTTTTAGGTAGTTTTCATTTTTGCAAAACCACTGTTCGTTTTGAAGTCTAGATGGTTAATATAAGCTAGATGGGTGTTGAAAACATTATATTTATCAAAGCGTTCATCGAAGTCACAACCGTTTTCAGAATACACAAACTCACAAAATTTGGCAAATAACCATGAAAAAACAACAAAACATGAAAATGCTTATTTCGTGATTTCCAGTCGATTTTAGACACTTTTAGGTAGTTTTCATTTTTGCAAAACTACTGTTCGTTTTGAAGTCTAGATGGTTAATATAAGCTAGATGGGTGTTGAAAACATTATATTTATCAAAGCGTTCATCGAAGTCACAACCGTTTTCAGAATACACAAACTCACAAAATTTGGCAAATAACCATGAACAAACAACAAAACTTGAAAATGCTTATTTCGTGATTTCCAGTCGATTTTAGACACTTTTAGGTAGTTTTCATTTTTGCAAAACTACTGTTCGTTTTGAAGTCTAGATGGTTAATATAAGCTAGATGGGCATTGAAAACATTATATTTATCAAAGCGTTCATCGAAGTCACAACCGTTTTCAGAATACACAAACTCACAAAGTTTGGCAAATAACCATGAAAAAACAACAAAACTTGAAAATGCTTATTTCGTGATTTCCAGTCGATTTTAGACACTTTTAGGTAGTTTTCATTTTTGCAAAACCACTGTTCGTTTTGAAGTCTAGATGGTTAATATAAGCTAGATGGGTGTTGAAAACATTATATTTATCAAAGCGTTCATCGAAGTCACAACCGTTTTCAGAATACACAAACTCACAAAGTTTGGCAAATAACCATGAAAAAACAACAAAACTTGAAAATGCTTATTTCGTGATTTCCAGTCGATTTTAGACACTTTTAGGTAGTTTTCATTTTTGCAAAACCACTGATCGTTTTGAAGTCTAGATGGTTAATATAAGCTAGATGGGTGTTGAAAACATTATATTTATCAAAGCGTTCATCGAAGTCGCAACCGTTTTCAGAATACACTAACTCGAAAAATTTGGCAAATAACCATGAAAAAACAACAAAACTTGAAAATGCTTATTTCGTGATTTCCAGGCGATTTTAGACACTTTTAGGTAGTTTTCATTTTTGCAAAACCACTGATCGTTTTGAAGTCTAGATGGTTAATATAAGCTAGATGGGTGTTGAAAACATTATATTTATCAAAGCGTTAATCGAAGTCACAACCGTTTTCAGAATACACAAACTCACAAAGTTTGGCAAATAACCATGAAAAAACAACAAAACTTGAAAATGCTTATTTCGTGATTTCCAGTCGATTTTAGACACTTTTAGGTAGTTTTCATTTTTGCAAAACCACTGTTCGTTTTGAAGTCTAGATGGTTAATGTAAGCTAGATGGGTGTTGAAAACATTATATTTATCAAAGCGTTCATCGAAGTCACAACCGTTTTTAGAAAACACTAACTCACAAAATTTGGCAAATAACCATGAAAAAGCAAGAAAACTTGAAAATACCTATTTCGTGATTTGCAGTCGATTTTAGACACTTTTAGGTAGTTTTCATTTTTGCAAAACCACTATTCGTTTTGAAGTCTAGATGGTTAATATAAGCTAGATGGGTGTTGAAAACATTATATTTATCAAAGCGTTCATCGAAGTCACAACCGTTTTCAGAATACACTAACTCGAAAAATTTGGCAAATAACCATGAAAAAACAACAAAACTTGAAAATGCATATTTCGTGATTTCCAGTCGATTTTAGACACTTTTAGGTAGTTTTCATTTTTGCAAAACCACTGATCGTTTTGAAGTCTAGATGGTTAATATAAGCTAGATGGGTGTTGAAAACATTATATTTATCAAAGCGTTCATCGAAGTCACAACCGTTTTCAGAATACACAAACTCACAAAATTTGGCAAATAACCATGAAAAAACAACAAAACTTGAAAATGCTTATTTCGTGATTTCCAGTCGATTTTAGACACTTTTAGGTAGTTTTCATTTTTGCAAAACTACTGTTCGTTTTGAAGTCTAGATGGTTAATATAAGCTAGATGGGTGTTGAAAACATTATATTTATCAAAGCGTTCATCGAAGTCACAACCGTTTTCAGAATACACAAACTCACAAAATTTGGCAAATAACCATGAAAAAACAACAAAACTTGAAAATGCTTATTTCGTGATTTCCAGTCGATTTTAGACACTTTTAGGTAGTTTTCATTTTTGCAAAACTACTGTTCGTTTTGAAGTCTAGATGGTTAATATAAGCTAGATGGGCATTGAAAACATTATATTTATCAAAGCGTTCATCGAAGTCACAACCGTTTTCAGAATACACAAACTCACAAAGTTTGGCAAATAACCATGAAAAAACAACAAAACTTGAAAATGCTTATTTCGTGATTTCCAGTCGATTTTAGACACTTTTAGGTAGTTTTCATTTTTGCAAAACCACTGTTCGTTTTGAAGTCTAGATGGTTAATATAAGCTAGATGGGTGTTGAAAACATTATATTTATCAAAGCGTTCATCGAAGTCACAACCGTTTTCAGAATACACAAACTCACAAAGTTTGGCAAATAACCATGAAAAAACAACAAAACTTGAAAATGCTTATTTCGTGATTTCCAGTCAATTTTAGACACTTTTAGGTAGTTTTCATTTTTGCAAAACCACTGATCGTTTTGAAGTCTAGATGGTTAATATAAGCTAGATGGGTGTAGAAAACATTATATTTATCAAAGCGTTCATCGAAGTCACAACCGTTTTTAGAAAACACTAACTCACAAAATTTGGCAAATAACCATGAAAAAGCAAGAAAACTTGAAAATACCTATTTCGTGATTTGCAGTCGATTTTAGACACTTTTAGGTAGTTTTCATTTTTGCAAAACCACTATTCGTTTTGAAGTCTAGATGGTTAATATAAGCTAGATGGGTGTTGAAAACATTATATTTATCAAAGCGTTCATCGAAGTCACAACCGTTTTCAGAATACACAAACTCACAAAGTTTGGCAAATAACCATGAAAAAACAACAAAACTTGAAAATGCTTATTTCGTGATTTCCAGTCGATTTTAGACACTTTTAGGTAGTTTTCATTTTTGCAAAACCACTGATCGTTTTGAAGTCTAGATGGTTAATATAAGCTAGATGGGTGTTGAAAACATTATATTTATCAAAGCGTTCATCGAAGTCACAACCGTTTTTAGAAAACACTAACTCACAAAATTTGGCAAATAACCATGAAAAAGCAAGAAAACTTGAAAATACCTATTTCGTGATTTGCAGTCGATTTTAGACACTTTTAGGTAGTTTTCATTTTTGCAAAACCACTATTCGTTTTGAAGTCTAGATGGTTAATATAAGCTAGATGGGTGTTGAAAACATTATATTTATCAAAGCGTTCATCGAAGTCACAACCGTTTTCAGAATACACAAACTCACAAAGTTTGGCAAATAACCATGAAAAAACAACAAAACTTGAAAATGCTTATTTGGTGATTTCCAGTCGATTTTAGACACTTTTAGGTAGTTTTCATTTTTACAAAACCACTGATCGTTTTGAAGTCTAGATGGTTAATATAAGCTAGATGGGTGTTGAAAACATTATATTTATCAAAGCGTTCATCGAAGTCACAACCGTTTTCAGAATACACTAACTCACAAAGTTTGGCAAATAACCATGAAAAGACAACAAAACTTGAAAATGCTTATTTCGTGATTTCCAGTCGATTTTAGACACTTTTAGGTAGTTTTCATTTTTGCAAAACCACTGTTCGTTTTGAAGTCTAGATGGTTAATATAAGCTAGATGGGTGTTGAAAACATTATATTTATCAAAGCGTTCATCGAAGTCACAACCGTTTTCAGAATACACAAACTCACAAAGTTTGGCAAATAACCATGAAAAAACAACAAAACTTGAAAATGCTTATTTGGTGATTTCCAGTCGATTTTAGACACTTTTAGGTAGTTTTCATTTTTACAAAACCACTGATCGTTTTGAAGTCTAGATGGTTAATATAAGCTAGATGGGTGTTGAAAACATTATATTTATCAAAGCGTTCATCGAAGTCACAACCGTTTTCAGAATACACTAACTCACAAAGTTTGGCAAATAACCATGAAAAGACAACAAAACTTGAAAATGCTTATTTCGTGATTTCCAGTCGATTTTAGACACTTTTAGGTAGTTTTCATTTTTGCAAAACCACTGTTCGTTTTGAAGTCTAGATGGTTAATATAAGCTAGATGGGTGTTGAAAACATTATATTTATCAAAGCGTTCATCGAAGTCACAACCGTTTTCAGAATACACTAACTCACAAAGTTTGGCAAATAACCATGAAAAAACAACAAAACTTGAAAATGCTTATTTCGTGATTTCCAGTCGATTTTAGACACTTTTAGGTAGTTTTCGTTTTTGCAAAACCACTGTTCGTTTTGAAGTCTAGATGGTTAATATAAGCTAGATGGGTGTTGGAAACATTATATTTATCAAAGCGTTCATCGAAGTCACAACCGTTTTCAGAATACACTAACTCGAAAAATTTGGCAAATAACCATGAAAAAACAACAAAACTTGAAAATGCTTATTTCGTGATTTCCAGTCGATTTTAGACACTTTTAGGTAGTTTTCATTTTTGCAAAACCACTGATCGTTTTGAAGTCTAGATGGTTAATATAAGCTAGATGGGCATTGAAAACATTATATTTATCAAAGCGTTCATCGAAGTCACAACCGTTTTCAGAATACACAAACTCACAAAATTTGGCAAATAACCATGAAAAAGCAAGAAAACTTGAAAATGCTTATTTCGTGATTTCCAGTCGATTTTAGACACTTTTAGGTAGTTTTCATTTTTGCAAAACCACTATTCGTTTTGAAGTCTAGATGGTTAATATAAGCTAGATGGGTGTTGAAAACATTATATTTATCAAAGCGTTCATCGAAGTCACAACCGTTTTCAGAATACACAAACTCACAAAGTTTGGCAAATAACCATGAAAAAACAACAAAACTTGAAAATGCTTATTTCGTGATTTCCAGTCGATTTTAGACACTTTTAGGTAGTTTTCATTTTTGCAAAACCACTGATCGTTTTGAAGTCTAGATGGTTAATATAAGCTAGATGGGCATTGAAAACATTATATTTATCAAAGCGTTCATCGAAGTCACAACCGTTTTCAGAATACACAAACTCACAAAATTTGGCAAATAACCATGAAAAAACAACAAAACTTGAAAATGCTTATTTCGTGATTTCCAGTCGATTTTAGACACTTTTAGGTAGTTTTCATTTTTGCAAAACTACTGTTCGTTTTGAAGTCTAGATGGTTAATATAAGCTAGATGGGTGTTGAAAACATTATATTTATCAAAGCGTTCATCGAAGTCACAACCGTTTTCAGAATACACAAACTCACAAAATTTGGCAAATAACCATGAAAAAACAACAAAACTTGAAAATGCTTATTTCGTGATTTCCAGTCGATTTTAGACACTTTTAGGTAGTTTTCATTTTTGCAAAACTACTGTTCGTTTTGAAGTCTAGATGGTTAATATAAGCTAGATGGGCATTGAAAACATTATATTTATCAAAGCGTTCATCGAAGTCACAACCGTTTTCAGAATACACAAACTCACAAAGTTTGGCAAATAACCATGAAAAAACAACAAAACTTGAAAATGCTTATTTCGTGATTTCCAGTCGATTTTAGACACTTTTAGGTAGTTTTCATTTTTGCAAAACCACTGTTCGTTTTGAAGTCTAGATGGTTAATATAAGCTAGATGGGTGTTGAAAACATTATATTTATCAAAGCGTTCATCGAAGTCACAACCGTTTTCAGAATACACAAACTCACAAAGTTTGGCAAATAACCATGAAAAAACAACAAAACTTGAAAATGCTTATTTGGTGATTTCCAGTCGATTTTAGACACTTTTAGGTAGTTTTCATTTTTACAAAACCACTGATCGTTTTGAAGTCTAGATGGTTAATATAAGCTAGATGGGTGTTGAAAACATTATATTTATCAAAGCGTTCATCGAAGTCACAACCGTTTTCAGAATACACTAACTCACAAAGTTTGGCAAATAACCATGAAAAGACAACAAAACTTGAAAATGCTTATTTCGTGATTTCCAGTCGATTTTAGACACTTTTAGGTAGTTTTCATTTTTGCAAAACCACTGTTCGTTTTGAAGTCTAGATGGTTAATATAAGCTAGATGGGTGTTGAAAACATTATATTTATTAAAGCGTTCATCGAAGTCACAACCGTTTTCAGAATACACTAACTCACAAAATTTGGCAAATAACCATGAAAAAACAACAAAACTTGAAAATGCTTATTTCGTGATTTGCAGTCGATTTTAGACACTTTTAGGTAGTTTTCATTTTTGCAAAACCACTGTTCGTTTTGAAGTCTAGATGGTTAATATAAGCTAGATGGGTGTTGAAAACATTATATTTATCAAAGCGTTCATCGAAGTCACAACCGTTTTCAGAATACACAAACTCACAAAATTTGGCAAATAACCATGAAAAAACAACAAAACTTGAAAATGCTTATTTCGTGATTTCCAGTCGATTTTAGACACTTTTAGGTAGTTTTCGTTTTTGCAAAACCACTGTTCGTTTTGAAGTCTAGATGGTTAATATAAGCTAGATGGGTGTTGAAAACATTATATTTATCAAAGCGTTCATCGAAGTCACAACCGTTTTCAGAATACACTAACTCGAAAAATTTGGCAAATAACCATGAAAAAACAACAAAACTTGAAAATGCTTATTTCGTGATTTCCAGTCGATTTTAGACACTTTTAGGTAGTTTTCATTTTTGCAAAACCACTGATCGTTTTGAAGTCTAGATGGTTAATATAAGCTAGATGGGCATTGAAAACATTATATTTATCAAAGCGTTCATCGAAGTCACAACCGTTTTCAGAATACACAAACTCACAAAATTTGGCAAATAACCATGAAAAAGCAAGAAAACTTGAAAATGCTTATTTCGTGATTTCCAGTCGATTTTAGACACTTTTAGGTAGTTTTCATTTTTGCAAAACCACTATTCGTTTTGAAGTCTAGATGGTTAATATAAGCTAGATGGGTGTTGAAAACATTATATTTATCAAAGCGTTCATCGAAGTCACAACCGTTTTCAGAATACACAAACTCACAAAGTTTGGCAAATAACCATGAAAAAACAACAAAACTTGAAAATGCTTATTTCGTGATTTCCAGTCGATTTTAGACACTTTTAGGTAGTTTTCATTTTTGCAAAACCACTGATCGTTTTGAAGTCTAGATGGTTAATATAAGCTAGATGGGCATTGAAAACATTATATTTATCAAAGCGTTCATCGAAGTCACAACCGTTTTCAGAATACACAAACTCACAAAATTTGGCAAATAACCATGAAAAAACAACAAAACTTGAAAATGCTTATTTCGTGATTTCCAGTCGATTTTAGACACTTTTAGGTAGTTTTCATTTTTGCAAAACTACTGTTCGTTTTGAAGTCTAGATGGTTAATATAAGCTAGATGGGTGTTGAAAACATTATATTTATCAAAGCGTTCATCGAAGTCACAACCGTTTTCAGAATACACAAACTCACAAAATTTGGCAAATAACCATGAAAAAACAACAAAACTTGAAAATGCTTATTTCGTGATTTCCAGTCGATTTTAGACACTTTTAGGTAGTTTTCATTTTTGCAAAACCACTGTTCGTTTTGAAGTCTAGATGGTTAATATAAGCTAGATGGGTGTTGAAAACATTATATTTATCAAAGCGTTCATCGAAGTCACAACCGTTTTCAGAATACACAAACTCACAAAGTTTGGCAAATAACCATGAAAAAACAACAAAACTTGAAAATGCTTATTTGGTGATTTCCAGTCGATTTTAGACACTTTTAGGTAGTTTTCATTTTTACAAAACCACTGATCGTTTTGAAGTCTAGATGGTTAATATAAGCTAGATGGGTGTTGAAAACATTATATTTATCAAAGCGTTCATCGAAGTCACAACCGTTTTCAGAATACACTAACTCACAAAGTTTGGCAAATAACCATGAAAAGACAACAAAACTTGAAAATGCTTATTTCGTGATTTCCAGTCGATTTTAGACACTTTTAGGTAGTTTTCATTTTTGCAAAACCACTGTTCGTTTTGAAGTCTAGATGGTTAATATAAGCTAGATGGGTGTTGAAAACATTATATTTATTAAAGCGTTCATCGAAGTCACAACCGTTTTCAGAATACACTAACTCACAAAATTTGGCAAATAACCATGAAAAAACAACAAAACTTGAAAATGCTTATTTCGTGATTTGCAGTCGATTTTAGACACTTTTAGGTAGTTTTCATTTTTGCAAAACCACTGTTCGTTTTGAAGTCTAGATGGTTAATATAAGCTAGATGGGTGTTGAAAACATTATATTTATCAAAGCGTTCATCGAAGTCACAACCGTTTTCAGAATACACAAACTCACAAAATTTGGCAAATAACCATGAAAAAACAACAAAACTTGAAAATGCTTATTTCGTGATTTCCAGTCGATTTTAGACACTTTTAGGTAGTTTTCGTTTTTGCAAAACCACTGTTCGTTTTGAAGTCTAGATGGTTAATATAAGCTAGATGGGTGTTGAAAACATTATATTTATCAAAGCGTTCATCGAAGTCACAACCGTTTTCAGAATACACTAACTCGAAAAATTTGGCAAATAACCATGAAAAAACAACAAAACTTGAAAATGCTTATTTCGTGATTTCCAGTCGATTTTAGACACTTTTAGGTAGTTTTCATTTTTGCAAAACCACTGATCGTTTTGAAGTCTAGATGGTTAATATAAGCTAGATGGGCATTGAAAACATTATATTTATCAAAGCGTTCATCGAAGTCACAACCGTTTTCAGAATACACAAATTCACAAAATTTGGCAAATAACCATGAAAAAGCAAGAAAACTTGAAAATGCTTATTTCGTGATTTCCAGTCGATTTTAGACACTTTTAGGTAGTTTTCATTTTTGCAAAACCACTATTCGTTTTGAAGTCTAGATGGTTAATATAAGCTAGATGGGTGTTGAAAACATTATATTTATCAAAGCGTTCATCGAAGTCACAACCGTTTTCAGAATACACAAACTCACAAAGTTTGGCAAATAACCATGAAAAAACAACAAAACTTGAAAATGCTTATTTCGTGATTTCCAGTCGATTTTAGACACTTTTAGGTAGTTTTCATTTTTGCAAAACCACTGATCGTTTTGAAGTCTAGATGGTTAATATAAGCTAGATGGGCATTGAAAACATTATATTTATCAAAGCGTTCATCGAAGTCACAACAGTTTTCAGAATACACAAACTCACAAAATTTGGCAAATAACCATGAAAAAGCAAGAAAACTTGAAAATGCTTATTTCGTGATTTCCAGTCGATTTTAGACACTTTTAGGTAGTTTTCATTTTTGCAAAACCACTGTTCGTTTTGAAGTCTAGATGGTTAATATAAGCTAGATGGGTGTTGAAAACATTATATTTATCAAAGCGTTCATCGAAGTCACAACCGTTTTCAGAATACACAAACTCACAAAGTTTGGCAAATAACCATGAAAAAACAACAAAACTTGAAAATGCTTATTTCGTGATTTCCAGTCGATTTTAGACACTTTTAGGTAGTTTTCATTTTTGCAAAACCACTGATCGTTTTGAAGTCTAGATGGTTAATATAAGCTAGATGGGTGTTGAAAACATTATATTTATCAAAGCGTTCATCGAAGTCACAACCGTTTTCAGAATACACAAACTCACAAAATTTGGCAAATAACCATGAAAAAACAACAAAACTTGAAAATGCTTATTTCGTGATTTCCAGTCGATTTTAGACACTTTTAGGTAGTTTTCATTTTTGCAAAACTACTGTTCGTTTTGAAGTCTAGATGGTTAATATAAGCTAGATGGGTGTTGAAAACATTATATTTATCAAAGCGTTCATCGAAGTCACAACCGTTTTCAGAATACACAAACTCACAAAATTTGGCAAATAACCATGAAAAAACAACAAAACTTGAAAATGCTTATTTCGTGATTTCCAGTCGATTTTAGACACTTTTAGGTAGTTTTCATTTTTGCAAAACTACTGTTCGTTTTGAAGTCTAGATGGTTAATATAAGCTAGATGGCCATTGAAAACATTATATTTATCAAAGCGTTCATCGAAGTCACAACCGTTTTCAGAATACACAAACTCACAAAGTTTGGCAAATAACCATGAAAAAACAACAAAACTTGAAAATGCTTATTTCGTGATTTCCAGTCGATTTTAGACACTTTTAGGTAGTTTTCATTTTTGCAAAACCACTGATCGTTTTGAAGTCTAGATGGTTAATATAAGCTAGATGGGTGTTGAAAACATTATATTTATCAAAGCGTTCATCGAAGTCACAACCGTTTTCAGAATACACAAACTCACAAAATTTGGCAAATAACCATGAAAAAACAACAAAACTTGAAAATGCTTATTTCGTGATTTCCAGTCGATTTTAGACACTTTTAGGTAGTTTTCATTTTTGCAAAACTACTGTTCGTTTTGAAGTCTAGATGGTTAATATAAGCTAGATGGGTGTTGAAAACATTATATTTATCAAAGCGTTCATCGAAGTCACAACCGTTTTCAGAATACACAAACTCACAAAATTTGGCAAATAACCATGAAAAAACAACAAAACTTGAAAATGCTTATTTCGTGATTTCCAGTCGATTTTAGACACTTTTAGGTAGTTTTCATTTTTGCAAAACCACTATTCGTTTTGAAGTCTAGATGGTTAATATAAGCTAGATGGGTGTTGAAAACATTATATTTATCAAAGCGTTCATCGAAGTCACAACCGTTTTCAGAATACACAAACTCACAAAGTTTGGCAAATAACCATGAAAAAACAACAAAACTTGAAAATGCTTATTTCGTGATTTCCAGTCGATTTTAGACACTTTTAGGTAGTTTTCATTTTTGCAAAACCACTGTTCGTTTTGAAGTCTAGATGGTTAATATAAGCTAGATGGGTGTTGAAAACATTATATTTATCAAAGCGTTCATCGAAGTCGCAACCGTTTTTAGAAAACACTAACTCACAAAATTTGGCAAATAACCATGAAAAAGCAAGAAAACTTGAAAATACCTATTTCGTGATTTGCAGTCGATTTTAGACACTTTTAGGTAGTTTTCATTTTTGCAAAACCACTATTCGTTTTGAAGTCTAGATGGTTAATATAAGCTAGATGGGTGTTGAAAACATTATATTTATCAAAGCGTTCATCGAAGTCACAACCGTTTTCAGAATACACAAACTCACAAAGTTTGGCAAATAACCATGAAAAAACAACAAAACTTGAAAATGCTTATTTCGTGATTTCCAGTCGATTTTAGACACTTTTAGGTAGTTTTCATTTTTGCAAAACCACTGATCGTTTTGAAGTCTAGATGGTTAATATAAGCTAGATGGGTGTTGAAAACATTATATTTATCAAAGCGTTCATCGAAGTCACAACCGTTTTCAGAATACACAAACTCACAAAATTTGGCAAATAACCATGAAAAAACAACAAAACTTGAAAATGCTTATTTCGTGATTTCCAGTCGATTTTAGACACTTTTAGGTAGTTTTCATTTTTGCAAAACTACTGTTCGTTTTGAAGTCTAGATGGTTAATATAAGCTAGATGGGTGTTGAAAACATTATATTTATCAAAGCGTTCATCGAAGTCACAACCGTTTTCAGAATACACAAACTCACAAAATTTGGCAAATAACCATGAAAAAACAACAAAACTTGAAAATGCTTATTTCGTGATTTCCAGTCGATTTTAGACACTTTTAGGTAGTTTTCATTTTTGCAAAACTACTGTTCGTTTTGAAGTCTAGATGGTTAATATAAGCTAGATGGGCATTGAAAACATTATATTTATCAAAGCGTTCATCGAAGTCACAACCGTTTTCAGAATACACAAACTCACAAAGTTTGGCAAATAACCATGAAAAAACAACAAAACTTGAAAATGCTTATTTCGTGATTTCCAGTCGATTTTAGACACTTTTAGGTAGTTTTCATTTTTGCAAAACCACTGATCGTTTTGAAGTCTAGATGGTTAATATAAGCTAGATGGGTGTTGAAAACATTATATTTATCAAAGCGTTCATCGAAGTCACAACCGTTTTCAGAATACACTAACTCGAAAAATTTGGCAAATAACCATGAAAAAACAACAAAACTTGAAAATGCTTATTTCGTGATTTCCAGGCGATTTTAGACACTTTTAAGTAGTTTTCATTTTTGCAAAACCACTGATCGTTTTGAAGTCTAGATGGTTAATATAAGCTAGATGGGTGTTGAAAACATTATATTTATCAAAGCGTTAATCGAAGTCAACCGTTTTCAGAATACACAAACTCACAAAGTTTGGCAAATAACCATGAGAAAACAACAAAACTTGAAAATGCTTATTTCGTGATTTCCAGTCAATTTTAGACACTTTTAGGTAGTTTTCATTTTTGCAAAACCACTGATCGTTTTGAAGTCTAGATGGTTAATATAAGCTAGATGGGTGTTGAAAACATTATATTTATCAAAGCGTTCATCGAAGTCACAACCGTTTTCAGAATACACTAACTCGAAAAATTTGGCAAATAACCATGAAAAAACAACAAAACTTGAAAATGCTTATTTCGTGATTTCCAGTCGATTTTAGACACTTTTAGGTAGTTTTCATTTTTGCAAAACCACTGATCGTTTTGAAGTCTAGATGGTTAATATAAGCTAGATGGGTGTTGAAAACATTATATTTATCAAAGCGTTCATCGAAGTCACAACCGTTTTTAGAAAACACTAACTCACAAAATTTGGCAAATAACCATGAAAAAGCAAGAAAACTTGAAAATACCTATTTCGTGATTTGCAGTCGATTTTAGACACTTTTAGGTAGTTTTCATTTTTGCAAAACCACTATTCGTTTTGAAGTCTAGATGGTTAATATAAGCTAGATGGGTGTTGAAAACATTATATTTATCAAAGCGTTCATCGAAGTCACAACCGTTTTCAGAATACACAAACTCACAAAGTTTGGCAAATAACCATGAAAAAACAACAAAACTTGAAAATGCTTATTTCGTGATTTCCAGTCGATTTTAGACACTTTTAGGTAGTTTTCATTTTTGCAAAACCACTGATCGTTTTGAAGTCTAGATGGTTAATATAAGCTAGATGGGTGTTGAAAACATTATATTTATCAAAGCGTTCATCGAAGTCACAACCGTTTTCAGAATACACTAACTCGAAAAATTTGGCAAATAACCATGAAAAAACAACAAAACTTGAAAATGCTTATTTCGTGATTTCCAGGCGATTTTAGACACTTTTAGGTAGTTTTCATTTTTGCAAAACCACTGATCGTTTTGAAGTCTAGATGGTTAATATAAGCTAGATGGGTGTTGAAAACATTATATTTATCAAAGCGTTCATCGAAGTCACAACCGTTTTCAGAATACACTAACTCACAAAATTTGACAAATAACCATGAAAAAGCAAGAAAACTTGAAAATACTTATTTCGTGATTTGCAGTCGATTTTAGACACTTTTAGGTAGTTTTCATTTTTGCAAAACCACTATTCGTTTTGAAGTCTAGATGGTTAATATAAGCTAGATGGGTGTTGAAAACATTATATTTATCAAAGCGTTCATCGAAGTCACAACCGTTTTCAGAATACACAAACTCACAAAATTTGGAAAATAACCATGAAAAAACAACAAAACTTGAAAATGCTTATTTCGTGATTTCCAGTCGATTTTAGACACTTTTAGGTAGTTTTCATTTTTGCAAAACCACTGATCGTTTTGAAGTCTAGATGGTTAATATAAGCTAGATGGGTGTTGAAAACATTTTATTTATCAAAGCGTTCATCGAAGTCACAACCGTTTTCAGAATACACAAACTCACAAAATTTGGCAAATAACCATGAAAAAACAACAAAACTTGAAAATGCTTATTTCGTGATTTCCAGTCGATTTTAGACACTTTTAGGTAGTTTTCATTTTTGCAAAACTACTGTTCGTTTTGAAGTCTAGATGGTTAATATAAGCTAGATGGCCATTGAAAACATTATATTTATCAAAGCGTTCATCGAAGTCACAACCGTTTTCAGAATACACAAACTCAAAAAATTTGGCAAATAACCATGAAAAAACAACAAAACTTGAAAATGCTTATTTCGTGATTTCCAGTCGATTTTAGACACTTTTAGGTAGTTTTCATTTTTGCAAAACTACTGTTCGTTTTGAAGTCTAGATGGTTAATATAAGCTAGATGGGCATTGAAAACATTATATTTATCAAAGCGTTCATCGAAGTCACAACCGTTTTCAGAATACACAAACTCACAAAGTTTGGCAAATAACCATGAAAAAACAACAAAACTTGAAAATGCTTATTTCGTGATTTCCAGTCGATTTTAGACACTTTTAGGTAGTTTTCATTTTTGCAAAACCACTGTTCGTTTTGAAGTCTAGATGGTTAATATAAGCTAGATGGGTGTTGAAAACATTATATTTATCAAAGCGTTCATCGAAGTCACAACCGTTTTCAGAATACACAAACTCACAAAGTTTGGCAAATAACCATGAAAAAACAACAAAACTTGAAAATGCTTATTTCGTGATTTCCAGTCGATTTTAGACACTTTTAGGTAGTTTTCATTTTTGCAAAACCACTGTTCGTTTTGAAGTCTAGATGGTTAATATAAGCTAGATGGGTGTTGAAAACATTATATTTATCAAAGCGTTCATCGAAGTCACAACCGTTTTCAGAATACACAAACTCACAAAGTTTGGCAAATAACCATGAAAAAACAACAAAACTTGAAAATGCTTATTTCGTGATTTCCAGTCAATTTTAGACACTTTTAGGTAGTTTTCATTTTTGCAAAACCACTGATCGTTTTGAAGTCTAGATGGTTAATATAAGCTAGATGGGTGTTGAAAACATTATATTTATCAAAGCGTTCATCGAAGTCACAACCGTTTTCAGAATACACTAACTCGAAAAATTTGGCAAATAACCATGAAAAAACAACAAAACTTGAAAATGCTTATTTCGTGATTTCCAGTCGATTTTAGACACTTTTAGGTAGTTTTCATTTTTGCAAAACCACTGATCGTTTTGAAGTCTAGATGGTTAATATAAGCTAGATGGGTGTTGAAAACATTATATTTATCAAAGCGTTCATCGAAGTCACAACCGTTTTCAGAATACACTAACTCGAAAAATTTGGCAAATAACCATGAAAAAACAACAAAACTTGAAAATGCTTATTTCGTGATTTCCAGGCGATTTTAGACACTTTTAGGTAGTTTTCATTTTTGCAAAACCACTGTTCGTTTTGAAGTCTAGATGGTTAATATAAGCTAGATGGGTGTTGAAAACATTATATTTATCAAAGCGTTCATCGAAGTCACAACCGTTTTTAGAAAACACTAACTCACAAAATTTGGCAAATAACCATGAAAAAGCAAGAAAACTTGAAAATACCTATTTCGTGATTTGCAGTCGATTTTAGACACTTTTAGGTAGTTTTCATTTTTGCAAAACCACTATTCGTTTTGAAGTCTAGATGGTTAATATAAGCTAGATGGGTGTTGAAAACATTATATTTATCAAAGCGTTCATCGAAGTCACAACCGTTTTCAGAATACACAAACTCACAAAGTTTGGCAAATAACCATGAAAAAACAACAAAACTTGAAAATGCTTATTTCGTGATTTCCAGTCGATTTTAGACACTTTTAGGTAGTTTTCATTTTTGCAAAACCACTGATCGTTTTGAAGTCTAGATGGTTAATATAAGCTAGATGGGTGTTGAAAACATTATATTTATCAAAGCGTTCATCGAAGTCACAACCGTTTTCAGAATACACTAACTCGAAAAATTTGGCAAATAACCATGAAAAAACAACAAAACTTGAAAATGCTTATTTCGTGATTTCCAGGCGATTTTAGACACTTTTAGGTAGTTTTCATTTTTGCAAAACCACTGATCGTTTTGAAGTCTAGATGGTTAATATAAGCTAGATGGGTGTTGAAAACATTATATTTATCAAAGCGTTCATCGAAGTCACAACCGTTTTCAGAATACACTAACTCACAAAATTTGACAAATAACCATGAAAAAGCAAGAAAACTTGAAAATACTTATTTCGTGATTTGCAGTCGATTTTAGACACTTTTAGGTAGTTTTCATTTTTGCAAAACCACTATTCGTTTTGAAGTCTAGATGGTTAATATAAGCTAGATGGGTGTTGAAAACATTATATTTATCAAAGCGTTCATCGAAGTCACAACCGTTTTCAGAATACACAAACTCACAAAATTTGGAAAATAACCATGAAAAAACAACAAAACTTGAAAATGCTTATTTCGTGATTTCCAGTCGATTTTAGACACTTTTAGGTAGTTTTCATTTTTGCAAAACCACTGATCGTTTTGAAGTCTAGATGGTTAATATAAGCTAGATGGGTGTTGAAAACATTATATTTATCAAAGCGTTCATCGAAGTCACAACCGTTTTCAGAATACACAAACTCACAAAATTTGGCAAATAACCATGAAAAACAACAAAACTTGAAAATGCTTATTTCGTGATTTCCAGTCGATTTTAGACACTTTTAGGTAGTTTTCATTTTTGCAAAACTACTGTTCGTTTTGAAGTCTAGATGGTTAATATAAGCTAGATGGGTGTTGAAAACATTATATTTATCAAAGCGTTCATC
The DNA here is from genome assembly GCF_046866305.1 of Octopus bimaculoides. NCBI lineage: Eukaryota > Metazoa > Mollusca > Cephalopoda > Octopoda > Octopodidae > Octopus > Octopus bimaculoides. The sequence goes on from NW_028315293.1 coordinate 537,576, forward strand.
GAAGTCACAACCGTTTTCAGAATACACAAACTCACAAAATTTGGCAAATAACCATGAAAAAACAACAAAACTTGAAAATGCTTATTTCGTGATTTCCAGTCGATTTTAGACACTTTTAGGTAGTTTTCATTTTTGCAAAACTACTGTTCGTTTTGAAGTCTAGATGGTTAATATGAGCTAGATGGGCATTGAAAACATTATATTTATCAAAGCGTTCATCGAAGTCACAACCGTTTTCAGAATACACAAACTCACAAAATTTGGCAAATAACCATGAAAAAGCAAGAAAACTTGAAAATACCTATTTCGTGATTTGCAGTCGATTTTAGACACTTTTAGGTAGTTTTCATTTTTGCAAAACCACTATTCGTTTTGAAGTCTAGATGGTTAATATAAGCTAGATGGGTGTTGAAAACATTATATTTATCAAAGCGTTCATCGAAGTCACAACCGTTTTCAGAATACACAAACTCACAAAATTTGGAAAATAACCATGAAAAAACAACAAAACTTGAAAATGCTTATTTCGTGATTTCCAGTCGATTTTAGACACTTTTAGGTAGTTTTCATTTTTGCAAAACCACTGATCGTTTTGAAGTCTAGATGGTTAATATAAGCTAGATGGGTGTTGAAAACATTATATTTATCAAAGCGTTCATCGAAGTCACAACCGTTTTCAGAATACACAAACTCACAAAATTTGGCAAATAACCATGAAAAAACAACAAAACTTGAAAATGCTTATTTCGTGATTTCCAGTCGATTTTAGACACTTTTAGGTAGTTTTCATTTTTGCAAAACTACTGCTCGTTTTGAAGTCTAGATGGTTAATATAAGCTAGATGGGTGTTGAAAACATTATATTTATCAAAGCGTTCATCGAAGTCACAACCGTTTTCAGAATACACTAACTCGAAAAATTTGGCAAATAACCATGGAAAAACAACAAAACTTGAAAATGCTTATTTCGTGATTTCCAGGCGATTTTAGACACTTTTAGGTAGTTTTCATTTTTGCAAAACCACTGATCGTTTTGAAGTCTAGATGGTTAATATAAGCTAGATGGGTGTTGAAAACATTATATTTATCAAAGCGTTCATCGAAGTCACAACCGTTTTCAGAATACACTAACTCGAAAAATTTGGCAAATAACCATGAAAAAACAACAAAACTTGAAAATGCTTATTTCGTGATTTCCAGGCGATTTTAGACACTTTTAGGTAGTTTTCGTTTTTGCAAAACCACTGTTCGTTTTGAAGTCTAGATGGTTAATATAAGCTAGATGGGTGTTGAAAACATTATATTTATCAAAGCGTTCATCGAAGTCACAACCGTTTTCAGAATACACAAACTCACAAAGTTTGGCAAATAACCATGAAAAAACAACAAAACTTGAAAATGCTTATTTGGTGATTTCCAGTCGATTTTAGACACTTTTAGGTAGTTTTCATTTTTACAAAACCACTGATCGTTTTGAAGTCTAGATGGTTAATATAAGCTAGATGGGTGTTGAAAACATTATATTTATCAAAGCGTTCATCGAAGTCACAACCGTTTTCAGAATACACTAACTCACAAAGTTTGGCAAATAACCATGAAAAGACAACAAAACTTGAAAATGCTTATTTCGTGATTTCCAGTCGATTTTAGACACTTTTAGGTAGTTTTCATTTTTGCAAAACCACTGTTCGTTTTGAAGTCTAGATGGTTAATATAAGCTAGATGGGTGTTGAAAACATTATATTTATCAAAGCGTTCATCGAAGTCACAACCGTTTTCAGAATACACTAACTCACAAAATTTGGCAAATAACCATGAAAAAACAACAAAACTTGAAAATGCTTATTTCGTGATTTCCAGTCGATTTTAGACACTTTTAGGTAGTTTTCATTTTTGCAAAACCACTGTTCGTTTTGAAGTCTAGATGGTTAATATAAGCTAGATGGGTGTTGAAAACATTATATTTATCAAAGCGTTCATCGAAGTCACAACCGTTTTCAGAATACACAAACTCACAAAATTTGGCAAATAACCATGAAAAAACAACAAAACTTGAAAATGCTTATTTCGTGATTTCCAGTCGATTTTAGACACTTTTAGGTAGTTTTCGTTTTTGCAAAACCACTGTTCGTTTTGAAGTCTAGATGGTTAATATAAGCTAGATGGGTGTTGAAAACATTATATTTATCAAAGCGTTCATCGAAGTCACAACCGTTTTCAGAATACACTAACTCGAAAAATTTGGCAAATAACCATGAAAAAACAACAAGACTTGAAAATGCTTATTTCGTGATTTCCAGTCGATTTTAGACACTTTTAGGTAGTTTTCATTTTTGCAAAACCACTGATCGTTTTGAAGTCTAGATGGTTAATATAAGCTAGATGGGCATTGAAAACATTATATTTATCAAAGCGTTCATCGAAGTCACAACCGTTTTCAGAATACACAAACTCACAAAATTTGGCAAATAACCATGAAAAAGCAAGAAAACTTGAAAATGCTTATTTCGTGATTTCCAGTCGATTTTAGACACTTTTAGGTAGTTTTCATTTTTGCAAAACCACATGGTTAATATAAGCTAGATGGGTGTTGAAAACATTATATTTATCAAAGCGTTCATCGAAGTCACAACCGTTTTCAGAATACACAAACTCACAAAGTTTGGCAAATAACCATGAAAAAACAACAAAACTTGAAAATGCTTATTTCGTGATTTCCAGTCGATTTTAGACACTTTTAGGTAGTTTTCATTTTTGCAAAACCACTGATCGTTTTGAAGTCTAGATGGTTAATATAAGCTAGATGGGTGTTGAAAACATTATATTTATCAAAGCGTTCATCGAAGTCACAACCGTTTTCAGAATACACTAACTCGAAAAATTTGGCAAATAACCATGGAAAAACAACAAAACTTGAAAATGCTTATTTCGTGATTTCCAGGCGATTTTAGACACTTTTAGGTAGTTTTCATTTTTGCAAAACCACTGATCGTTTTGAAGTCTAGATGGTTAATATAAGCTAGATGGGTGTTGAAAACATTATATTTATCAAAGCGTTCATCGAAGTCACAACCGTTTTCAGAATACACTAACTCGAAAAATTTGGCAAATAACCATGAAAAAACAACAAAACTTGAAAATGCTTATTTCGTGATTTCCAGGCGATTTTAGACACTTTTAGGTAGTTTTCGTTTTTGCAAAACCACTGTTCGTTTTGAAGTCTAGATGGTTAATATAAGCTAGATGGGTGTTGAAAACATTATATTTATCAAAGCGTTCATCGAAGTCACAACCGTTTTCAGAATACACAAACTCACAAAGTTTGGCAAATAACCATGAAAAAACAACAAAACTTGAAAATGCTTATTTGGTGATTTCCAGTCGATTTTAGACACTTTTAGGTAGTTTTCATTTTTACAAAACCACTGATCGTTTTGAAGTCTAGATGGTTAATATAAGCTAGATGGGTGTTGAAAACATTATATTTATCAAAGCGTTCATCGAAGTCACAACCGTTTTCAGAATACACTAACTCACAAAGTTTGGCAAATAACCATGAAAAGACAACAAAACTTGAAAATGCTTATTTCGTGATTTCCAGTCGATTTTAGACACTTTTAGGTAGTTTTCATTTTTGCAAAACCACTGTTCGTTTTGAAGTCTAGATGGTTAATATAAGCTAGATGGGTGTTGAAAACATTATATTTATCAAAGCGTTCATCGAAGTCACAACCGTTTTCAGAATACACTAACTCACAAAATTTGGCAAATAACCATGAAAAAACAACAAAACTTGAAAATGCTTATTTCGTGATTTCCAGTCGATTTTAGACACTTTTAGGTAGTTTTCATTTTTGCAAAACCACTGTTCGTTTTGAAGTCTAGATGGTTAATATAAGCTAGATGGGTGTTGAAAACATTATATTTATCAAAGCGTTCATCGAAGTCACAACCGTTTTCAGAATACACAAACTCACAAAATTTGGCAAATAACCATGAAAAAACAACAAAACTTGAAAATGCTTATTTCGTGATTTCCAGTCGATTTTAGACACTTTTAGGTAGTTTTCGTTTTTGCAAAACCACTGTTCGTTTTGAAGTCTAGATGGTTAATATAAGCTAGATGGGTGTTGAAAACATTATATTTATCAAAGCGTTCATCGAAGTCACAACCGTTTTCAGAATACACTAACTCGAAAAATTTGGCAAATAACCATGAAAAAACAACAAGACTTGAAAATGCTTATTTCGTGATTTCCAGTCGATTTTAGACACTTTTAGGTAGTTTTCATTTTTGCAAAACCACTGATCGTTTTGAAGTCTAGATGGTTAATATAAGCTAGATGGGCATTGAAAACATTATATTTATCAAAGCGTTCATCGAAGTCACAACCGTTTTCAGAATACACAAACTCACAAAATTTGGCAAATAACCATGAAAAAGCAAGAAAACTTGAAAATGCTTATTTCGTGATTTCCAGTCGATTTTAGACACTTTTAGGTAGTTTTCATTTTTGCAAAACCACATGGTTAATATAAGCTAGATGGGTGTTGAAAACATTATATTTATCAAAGCGTTCATCGAAGTCACAACCGTTTTCAGAATACACAAACTCACAAAGTTTGGCAAATAACCATGAAAAAACAACAAAACTTGAAAATGCTTATTTCGTGATTTCCAGTCGATTTTAGACACTTTTAGGTAGTTTTCATTTTTGCAAAACCACTGATCGTTTTGAAGTCTAGATGGTTAATATAAGCTAGATGGGCATTGAAAACATTATATTTATCAAAGCGTTCATCGAAGTCACAACCGTTTTCAGAATACACAAACTCACAAAATTTGGCAAATAACCATGAAAAAGCAAGAAAACTTGAAAATGCTTATTTCGTGATTTGCAGTCGATTTTAGACACTTTTAGGTAGTTTTCATTTTTGCAAAACCACTGTTCGTTTTGAAGTCTAGATGGTTAATATAAGCTAGATGGGTGTTGAAAACATTATATTTATCAAAGCGTTCATCGAAGTCACAACCGTTTTCAGAATACACAAACTCACAACGTTTGGCAAATAACCATGAAAAAACAACAAAACTTGAAAATGCTTATTTCGTGATTTCCAGTCGATTTTAGACACTTTTAGGTAGTTTTCATTTTTGCAAAACCACTGTTCGTTTTGAAGTCTAGATGGTTAATATAAGCTAGATGGGTGTTGAAAACATTATATTTATCAAAGCGTTCATCGAAGTCACAACCGTTTTCAGAATACACAAACTCACAAAATTTGGCAAATAACCATGAAAAAACAACAAAACATGAAAATGCTTATTTCGTGATTTCCAGTCGATTTTAGACACTTTTAGGTAGTTTTCATTTTTGCAAAACTACTGTTCGTTTTGAAGTCTAGATGGTTAATATAAGCTAGATGGGTGTTGAAAACATTATATTTATCAAAGCGTTCATCGAAGTCACAACCGTTTTCAGAATACACAAACTCACAAAATTTGGCAAATAACCATGAACAAACAACAAAACTTGAAAATGCTTATTTCGTGATTTCCAGTCGATTTTAGACACTTTTAGGTAGTTTTCATTTTTGCAAAACTACTGTTCGTTTTGAAGTCTAGATGGTTAATATAAGCTAGATGGGCATTGAAAACATTATATTTATCAAAGCGTTCATCGAAGTCACAACCGTTTTCAGAATACACAAACTCACAAAGTTTGGCAAATAACCATGAAAAAACAACAAAACTTGAAAATGCTTATTTCGTGATTTCCAGTCGATTTTAGACACTTTTAGGTAGTTTTCATTTTTGCAAAACCACTGTTCGTTTTGAAGTCTAGATGGTTAATATAAGCTAGATGGGTGTTGAAAACATTATATTTATCAAAGCGTTCATCGAAGTCACAACCGTTTTCAGAATACACAAACTCACAAAGTTTGGCAAATAACCATGAAAAAACAACAAAACTTGAAAATGCTTATTTCGTGATTTCCAGTCGATTTTAGACACTTTTAGGTAGTTTTCATTTTTGCGAAACCACTGATCGTTTTGAAGTCTAGATGGTTAATATAAGCTAGATGGGTGTTGAAAACATTATATTTATCAAAGCGTTCATCGAAGTCGCAACCGTTTTCAGAATACACTAACTCGAAAAATTTGGCAAATAACCATGAAAAAACAACAAAACTTGAAAATGCTTATTTCGTGATTTCCAGGCGATTTTAGACACTTTTAGGTAGTTTTCATTTTTGCAAAACCACTGATCGTTTTGAAGTCTAGATGGTTAATATAAGCTAGATGGGTGTTGAAAACATTATATTTATCAAAGCGTTAATCGAAGTCACAACCGTTTTCAGAATACACAAACTCACAAAGTTTGGCAAATAACCATGAAAAAACAACAAAACTTGAAAATGCTTATTTCGTGATTTCCAGTCGATTTTAGACACTTTTAGGTAGTTTTCATTTTTGCAAAACCACTGTTCGTTTTGAAGTCTAGATGGTTAATGTAAGCTAGATGGGTGTTGAAAACATTATATTTATCAAAGCGTTCATCGAAGTCACAACCGTTTTCAGAATACACTAACTCGAAAAATTTGGCAAATAACCATGAAAAAACAACAAAACTTGAAAATGCTTATTTCGTGATTTCCAGTCGATTTTAGACACTTTTAGGTAGTTTTCATTTTTGCAAAACCACTGATCGTTTTGAAGTCTAGATGGTTAATATAAGCTAGATGGGTGTTGAAAACATTATATTTATCAAAGCGTTCATCGAAGTCACAACCGTTTTCAGAATACACAAACTCACAAAATTTGGCAAATAACCATGAAAAAACAACAAAACTTGAAAATGCTTATTTCGTGATTTCCAGTCGATTTTAGACACTTTTAGGTAGTTTTCATTTTTGCAAAACTACTGTTCGTTTTGAAGTCTAGATGGTTAATATAAGCTAGATGGGTGTTGAAAACATTATATTTATCAAAGCGTTCATCGAAGTCGCAACCGTTTTCAGAATACACTAACTCGAAAAATTTGGCAAATAACCATGAAAAAACAACAAAACTTGAAAATGCTTATTTCGTGATTTCCAGGCGATTTTAGACACTTTTAGGTAGTTTTCATTTTTGCAAAACCACTGATCGTTTTGAAGTCTAGATGGTTAATATAAGCTAGATGGGTGTTGAAAACATTATATTTATCAAAGCGTTAATCGAAGTCACAACCGTTTTCAGAATACACAAACTCACAAAGTTTGGCAAATAACCATGAAAAAACAACAAAACTTGAAAATGCTTATTTCGTGATTTCCAGTCGATTTTAGACACTTTTAGGTAGTTTTCATTTTTGCAAAACCACTGTTCGTTTTGAAGTCTAGATGGTTAATGTAAGCTAGATGGGTGTTGAAAACATTATATTTATCAAAGCGTTCATCGAAGTCACAACCGTTTTCAGAATACACTAACTCGAAAAATTTGGCAAATAACCATGAAAAAACAACAAAACTTGAAAATGCTTATTTCGTGATTTCCAGTCGATTTTAGACACTTTTAGGTAGTTTTCATTTTTGCAAAACCACTGATCGTTTTGAAGTCTAGATGGTTAATATAAGCTAGATGGGTGTTGAAAACATTATATTTATCAAAGCGTTCATCGAAGTCACAACCGTTTTCAGAATACACAAACTCACAAAATTTGGCAAATAACCATGAAAAAACAACAAAACTTGAAAATGCTTATTTCGTGATTTCCAGTCGATTTTAGACACTTTTAGGTAGTTTTCATTTTTGCAAAACTACTGTTCGTTTTGAAGTCTAGATGGTTAATATAAGCTAGATGGGTGTTGAAAACATTATATTTATCAAAGCGTTCATCGAAGTCACAACCGTTTTCAGAATACACAAACTCACAAAGTTTGGCAAATAACCATGAAAAAACAACAAAACTTGAAAATGCTTATTTCGTGATTTCCAGTCGATTTTAGACACTTTTAGGTAGTTTTCATTTTTGCAAAACTACTGTTCGTTTTGAAGTCTAGATGGTTAATATAAGCTAGATGGGCATTGAAAACATTATATTTATCAAAGCGTTCATCGAAGTCACAACCGTTTTCAGAATACACTAACTCACAAAATTTGGCAAATAACCATGAAAAAACAACAAAACTTGAAAATGCTTATTTCGTGATTTCCAGTCGATTTTAGACACTTTTAGGTAGTTTTCATTTTTGCAAAACCACTGTTCGTTTTGAAGTCTAGATGGTTAATATAAGCTAGATGGGTGTTGAAAACATTATATTTATCAAAGCGTTCATCGAAGTCACAACCGTTTTCAGAATACACAAACTCACAAAGTTTGGCAAATAACCATGAAAAAACAACAAAACTTGAAAATGCTTATTTCGTGATTTCCAGTCAATTTTAGACACTTTTAGGTAGTTTTCATTTTTGCAAAACCACTGATCGTTTTGAAGTCTAGATGGTTAATATAAGCTAGATGGGTGTTGAAAACATTATATTTATCAAAGCGTTCATCGAAGTCACAACCGTTTTTAGAAAACACTAACTCACAAAATTTGGCAAATAACCATGAAAAAGCAAGAAAACTTGAAAATACCTATTTCGTGATTTGCAGTCGATTTTAGACACTTTTAGGTAGTTTTCATTTTTGCAAAACCACTATTCGTTTTGAAGTCTAGATGGTTAATATAAGCTAGATGGGTGTTGAAAACATTATATTTATCAAAGCGTTCATCGAAGTCACAACCGTTTTCAGAATACACAAACTCACAAAGTTTGGCAAATAACCATGAAAAAACAACAAAACTTGAAAATGCTTATTTCGTGATTTCCAGTCGATTTTAGACACTTTTAGGTAGTTTTCATTTTTGCAAAACCACTGATCGTTTTGAAGTCTAGATGGTTAATATAAGCTAGATGGGTGTTGAAAACATTATATTTATCAAAGCGTTCATCGAAGTCACAACCGTTTTTAGAAAACACTAACTCACAAAATTTGGCAAATAACCATGAAAAAGCAAGAAAACTTGAAAATACCTATTTCGTGATTTGCAGTCGATTTTAGACACTTTTAGGTAGTTTTCATTTTTGCAAAACCACTATTCGTTTTGAAGTCTAGATGGTTAATATAAGCTAGATGGGTGTTGAAAACATTATATTTATCAAAGCGTTCATCGAAGTCACAACCGTTTTCAGAATACACAAACTCACAAAGTTTGGCAAATAGCCATGAAAAAACAACAAAACTTGAAAATGCTTATTTCGTGATTTCCAGTCGATTTTAGACACTTTTAGGTAGTTTTCATTTTTGCAAAACCACTGTTCGTTTTGAAGTCTAGATGGTTAATATAAGCTAGATGGGTGTTGAAAACATTATATTTATCAAAGCGTTCATCGAAGTCACAACCGTTTTCAGAATACACAAACTCACAAAGTTTGGCAAATAACCATGAAAAAACAACAAAACTTGAAAATGCTTATTTGGTGATTTCCAGTCGATTTTAGACACTTTTAGGTAGTTTTCATTTTTACAAAACCACTGATCGTTTTGAAGTCTAGATGGTTAATATAAGCTAGATGGGTGTTGAAAACATTATATTTATCAAAGCGTTCATCGAAGTCACAACCGTTTTCAGAATACACTAACTCACAAAGTTTGGCAAATAACCATGAAAAGACAACAAAACTTGAAAATGCTTATTTCGTGATTTCCAGTCGATTTTAGACACTTTTAGGTAGTTTTCATTTTTGCAAAACCACTGTTCGTTTTGAAGTCTAGATGGTTAATATAAGCTAGATGGGTGTTGAAAACATTATATTTATCAAAGCGTTCATCGAAGTCACAACCGTTTTCAGAATACACTAACTCACAAAATTTGGCAAATAACCATGAAAAAACAACAAAACTTGAAAATGCTTATTTCGTGATTTCCAGTCGATTTTAGACACTTTTAGGTAGTTTTCATTTTTGCAAAACCACTGTTCGTTTTGAAGTCTAGATGGTTAATATAAGCTAGATGGGTGTTGAAAACATTATATTTATCAAAGCGTTCATCGAAGTCACAACCGTTTTCAGAATACACAAACTCACAAAATTTGGCAAATAACCATGAAAAAACAACAAAACTTGAAAATGCTTATTTCGTGATTTCCAGTCGATTTTAGACACTTTTAGGTAGTTTTCGTTTTTGCAAAACCACTGTTCGTTTTGAAGTCTAGATGGTTAATATAAGCTAGATGGGTGTTGAAAACATTATATTTATCAAAGCGTTCATCGAAGTCACAACCGTTTTCAGAATACACAAACTCACAAAGTTTGGCAAATAACCATGAAAAAACAACAAAACTTGAAAATGCTTATTTCGTGATTTCCAGTCGATTTTAGACACTTTTAGGTAGTTTTCATTTTTGCAAAACTACTGTTCGTTTTGAAGTCTAGATGGTTAATATAAGCTAGATGGGTGTTGAAAACATTATATTTATCAAAGCGTTCATCGAAGTCACAACCGTTTTCAGAATACACAAACTCACAAAGTTTGGCAAATAACCATGAAAAAACAACAAAACTTGAAAATGCTTATTTCGTGATTTCCAGTCGATTTTAGACACTTTTAGGTAGTTTTCATTTTTGCAAAACTACTGTTCGTTTTGAAGTCTAGATGGTTAATATAAGCTAGATGGGCATTGAAAACATTATATTTATCAAAGCGTTCATCGAAGTCACAACCGTTTTCAGAATACACTAACTCACAAAATTTGGCAAATAACCATGAAAAAACAACAAAACTTGAAAATGCTTATTTCGTGATTTCCAGTCGATTTTAGACACTTTTAGGTAGTTTTCATTTTTGCAAAACCACTGTTCGTTTTGAAGTCTAGATGGTTAATATAAGCTAGATGGGTGTTGAAAACATTATATTTATCAAAGCGTTCATCGAAGTCACAACCGTTTTCAGAATACACAAACTCACAAAGTTTGGCAAATAACCATGAAAAAACAACAAAACTTGAAAATGCTTATTTCGTGATTTCCAGTCAATTTTAGACACTTTTAGGTAGTTTTCATTTTTGCAAAACCACTGATCGTTTTGAAGTCTAGATGGTTAATATAAGCTAGATGGGTGTTGAAAACATTATATTTATCAAAGCGTTCATCGAAGTCACAACCGTTTTTAGAAAACACTAACTCACAAAATTTGGCAAATAACCATGAAAAAGCAAGAAAACTTGAAAATACCTATTTCGTGATTTGCAGTCGATTTTAGACACTTTTAGGTAGTTTTCATTTTTGCAAAACCACTATTCGTTTTGAAGTCTAGATGGTTAATATAAGCTAGATGGGTGTTGAAAACATTATATTTATCAAAGCGTTCATCGAAGTCACAACCGTTTTCAGAATACACAAACTCACAAAGTTTGGCAAATAACCATGAAAAAACAACAAAACTTGAAAATGCTTATTTCGTGATTTCCAGTCGATTTTAGACACTTTTAGGTAGTTTTCATTTTTGCAAAACCACTGATCGTTTTGAAGTCTAGATGGTTAATATAAGCTAGATGGGTGTTGAAAACATTATATTTATCAAAGCGTTCATCGAAGTCACAACCGTTTTTAGAAAACACTAACTCACAAAATTTGGCAAATAACCATGAAAAAGCAAGAAAACTTGAAAATACCTATTTCGTGATTTGCAGTCGATTTTAGACACTTTTAGGTAGTTTTCATTTTTGCAAAACCACTATTCGTTTTGAAGTCTAGATGGTTAATATAAGCTAGATGGGTGTTGAAAACATTATATTTATCAAAGCGTTCATCGAAGTCACAACCGTTTTCAGAATACACTAACTCACAAAGTTTGGCAAATAACCATGAAAAGACAACAAAACTTGAAAATGCTTATTTCGTGATTTCCAGTCGATTTTAGACACTTTTAGGTAGTTTTCATTTTTGCAAAACCACTGTTCGTTTTGAAGTCTAGATGGTTAATATAAGCTAGATGGGTGTTGAAAACATTATATTTATCAAAGCGTTCATCGAAGTCACAACCGTTTTCAGAATACACTAACTCACAAAATTTGGCAAATAACCATGAAAAAACAACAAAACTTGAAAATGCTTATTTCGTGATTTCCAGTCGATTTTAGACACTTTTAGGTAGTTTTCATTTTTGCAAAACCACTGTTCGTTTTGAAGTCTAGATGGTTAATATAAGCTAGATGGGTGTTGAAAACATTATATTTATCAAAGCGTTCATCGAAGTCACAACCGTTTTCAGAATACACAAACTCACAAAATTTGGCAAATAACCATGAAAAAACAACAAAACTTGAAAATGCTTATTTCGTGATTTCCAGTCGATTTTAGACACTTTTAGGTAGTTTTCGTTTTTGCAAAACCACTGTTCGTTTTGAAGTCTAGATGGTTAATATAAGCTAGATGGGTGTTGAAAACATTATATTTATCAAAGCGTTCATCGAAGTCACAAGCGTTTTCAGAATACACTAACTCGAAAAATTTGGCAAATAACCATGAAAAAACAACAAAACTTGAAAATGCTTATTTCGTGATTTCCAGTCGATTTTAGACACTTTTAGGTAGTTTTCATTTTTGCAAAACCACTGTTCGTTTTGAAGTCTAGATGGTTAATATAAGCTAGATGGGTGTTGAAAACATTATATTTATCAAAGCGTTCATCGAAGTCACAACCGTTTTCAGAATACACTAACTCGAAAAATTTGGCAAATAACCATGAAAAAGCAAGAAAACTTGAAAATGCTTATTTCGTGATTTCCAGTCGATTTTAGACACTTTTAGGTAGTTTTCATTTTTGCAAAACCACTATTCGTTTTGAAGTCTAGATGGTTAATATAAGCTAGATGGGTGTTGAAAACATTATATTTATCAAAGCGTTCATCGAAGTCACAACCGTTTTCAGAATACACAAACTCACAAAGTTTGGCAAATAACCATGAAAAAACAACAAAACTTGAAAATGCTTATTTCGTGATTTCCAGTCGATTTTAGACACTTTTAGGTAGTTTTCATTTTTGCAAAACCACTGATCGTTTTGAAGTCTAGATGGTTAATATAAGCTAGATGGGCATTGAAAACATTATATTTATCAAAGCGTTCATCGAAGTCACAACCGTTTTCAGAATACACAAACTCACAAAATTTGGCAAATAACCATGAAAAAACAACAAAACTTGAAAATGCTTATTTCGTGATTTCCAGTCGATTTTAGACACTTTTAGGTAGTTTTCATTTTTGCAAAACTACTGTTCGTTTTGAAGTCTAGATGGTTAATATAAGCTAGATGGGTGTTGAAAACATTATATTTATCAAAGCGTTCATCGAAGTCACAACCGTTTTCAGAATACACAAACTCACAAAATTTGGCAAATAACCATGAAAAAACAACAAAACTTGAAAATGCTTATTTCGTGATTTCCAGTCGATTTTAGACACTTTTAGGTAGTTTTCATTTTTGCAAAACTACTGTTCGTTTTGAAGTCTAGATGGTTAATATAAGCTAGATGGGCATTGAAAACATTATATTTATCAAAGCGTTCATCGAAGTCACAACCGTTTTCAGAATACACAAACTCACAAAGTTTGGCAAATAATCATGAAAAAACAACAAAACTTGAAAATGCTTATTTCGTGATTTCCAGTCGATTTTAGACACTTTTAGGTAGTTTTCATTTTTGCAAAACCACTGTTCGTTTTGAAGTCTAGATGGTTAATATAAGCTAGATGGGTGTTGAAAACATTATATTTATCAAAGCGTTCATCGAAGTCACAACCCTTTTCAGAATACACAAACTCACAAAGTTTGGCAAATAACCATGAAAAAACAACAAAACTTGAAAATGCTTATTTGGTGATTTCCAGTCGATTTTAGACACTTTTAGGTAGTTTTCATTTTTACAAAACCACTGATCGTTTTGAAGTCTAGATGGTTAATATAAGCTAGATGGGTGTTGAAAACATTATATTTATCAAAGCGTTCATCGAAGTCACAACCGTTTTCAGAATACACTAACTCACAAAGTTTGGCAAATAACCATGAAAAGACAACAAAACTTGAAAATGCTTATTTCGTGATTTCCAGTCGATTTTAGACACTTTTAGGTAGTTTTCATTTTTGCAAAACCACTGTTCGTTTTGAAGTCTAGATGGTTAATATAAGCTAGATGGGTGTTGAAAACATTATATTTATCAAAGCGTTCATCGAAGTCACAACCGTTTTCAGAATACACTAACTCACAAAATTTGGCAAATAACCATGAAAAAACAACAAAACTTGAAAATGCTTATTTCGTGATTTGCAGTCGATTTTAGACACTTTTAGGTAGTTTTCATTTTTGCAAAACCACTGTTCGTTTTGAAGTCTAGATGGTTAATATAAGCTAGATGGGTGTTGAAAACATTATATTTATCAAAGCGTTCATCGAAGTCACAACCGTTTTCAGAATACACAAACTCACAAAATTTGGCAAATAACCATGAAAAAACAACAAAACTTGAAAATGCTTATTTCGTGATTTCCAGTCGATTTTAGACACTTTTAGGTAGTTTTCGTTTTTGCAAAACCACTGTTCGTTTTGAAGTCTAGATGGTTAATATAAGCTAGATGGGTGTTGAAAACATTATATTTATCAAAGCGTTCATCGAAGTCACAACCGTTTTCAGAATACACTAACTCGAAAAATTTGGCAAATAACCATGAAAAAACAACAAAACTAGAAAATGCTTATTTCGTGATTTCCAGTCGATTTTAGACACTTTTAGGTAGTTTTCATTTTTGCAAAACCACTGATCGTTTTGAAGTCTAGATGGTTAATATAAGCTAGATGGGCATTGAAAACATTATATTTATCAAAGCGTTCATCGAAGTCACAACCGTTTTCAGAATACACAAACTCACAAAATTTGGCAAATAACCATGAAAAAGCAAGAAAACTTGAAAATGCTTATTTCGTGATTTCCAGTCGATTTTAGACACTTTTAGGTAGTTTTCATTTTTGCAAAACCACTATTCGTTTTGAAGTCTAGATGGTTAATATAAGCTAGATGGGTGTTGAAAACATTATATTTATCAAAGCGTTCATCGAAGTCACAACCGTTTTCAGAATACACAAACTCACAAAGTTTGGCAAATAACCATGAAAAAACAACAAAACTTGAAAATGCTTATTTCGTGATTTCCAGTCGATTTTAGACACTTTTAGGTAGTTTTCATTTTTGCAAAACCACTGATCGTTTTGAAGTCTAGATGGTTAATATAAGCTAGATGGGCATTGAAAACATTATATTTATCAAAGCGTTCATCGAAGTCACAACCGTTTTCAGAATACACAAACTCACAAAGTTTGGCAAATAACCATGAAAAAACAACAAAACTTGAAAATGCTTATTTGGTGATTTCCAGTCGATTTTAGACACTTTTAGGTAGTTTTCATTTTTACAAAACCACTGATCGTTTTGAAGTCTAGATGGTTAATATAAGCTAGATGGGTGTTGAAAACATTATATTTATCAAAGCGTTCATCGAAGTCACAACCGTTTTCAGAATACACTAACTCACAAAGTTTGGCAAATAACCATGAAAAAACAACAAAACTTGAAACTGCTTATTTCGTGATTTCCAGTCGATTTTAGACACTTTTAGGTAGTTTTCGTTTTTGCAAAACCACTGTTCGTTTTGAAGTCTAGATGGTTAATATAAGCTAGATGGGTGTTGAAAACATTATATTTATCAAAGCGTTCATCGAAGTCACAACCGTTTTCAGAATACACTAACTCGAAAAATTTGGCAAATAACCATGAAAAAACAACAAAACTTGAAAATGCTTATTTCGTGATTTCCAGTCGATTTTAGACACTTTTAGGTAGTTTTCATTTTTGCAAAACCACTGATCGTTTTGAAGTCTAGATGGTTAATATAAGCTAGATGGGCATTGAAAACATTATATTTATCAAAGCGTTCATCGAAGTCACAACCGTTTTCAGAATACACAAACTCACAAAATTTGGCAAATAACCATGAAAAAGCAAGAAAACTTGAAAATGCTTATTTCGTGATTTGCAGTCGATTTTAGACACTTTTAGGTAGTTTTCATTTTTGCAAAACCACTATTCGTTTTGAAGTCTAGATGGTTAATATAAGCTAGATGGGTGTTGAAAACATTATATTTATCAAAGCGTTCATCGAAGTCACAACCGTTTTCAGAATACACAAACTCACAAAGTTTGGCAAATAACCATGAAAAAACAACAAAACTTGAAAATGCTTATTTCGTGATTTCCAGTCGATTTTAGACACTTTTAGGTAGTTTTCATTTTTGCAAAACCACTGATCGTTTTGAAGTCTAGATGGTTAATATAAGCTAGATGGGCATTGAAAACATTATATTTATCAAAGCGTTCATCGAAGTCACAACCGTTTTCAGAATACACAAACTCACAAAATTTGGCAAATAACCATGAAAAAACAACAAAACTTGAAAATGCTTATTTCGTGATTTCCAGTCGATTTTAGACACTTTTAGGTAGTTTTCATTTTTGCAAAACTACTGTTCGTTTTGAAGTCTAGATGGTTAATATAAGCTAGATGGGTGTTGAAAACATTATATTTATCAAAGCGTTCATCGAAGTCACAACCGTTTTCAGAATACACAAACTCACAAAATTTGGCAAATAACCATGAAAAAACAACAAAACTTGAAAATGCTTATTTCGTGATTTCCAGTCGATTTTAGACACTTTTAGGTAGTTTTCATTTTTGCAAAACTACTGTTCGTTTTGAAGTCTAGATGGTTAATATAAGCTAGATGGGCATTGAAAACATTATATTTATCAAAGCGTTCATCGAAGTCACAACCGTTTTCAGAATACACAAACTCACAAAGTTTGGCAAATAACCATGAAAAAACAACAAAACTTGAAAATGCTTATTTCGTGATTTCCAGTCGATTTTAGACACTTTTAGGTAGTTTTCATTTTTGCAAAACCACTGTTCGTTTTGAAGTCTAGATGGTTAATATAAGCTAGATGGGTGTTGAAAACATTATATTTATCAAAGCGTTCATCGAAGTCACAACCGTTTTCAGAATACACAAACTCACAAAGTTTGGCAAATAACCATGAAAAAACAACAAAACTTGAAAATGCATATTTCGTGATTTCCAGTCGATTTTAGACACTTTTAGGTAGTTTTCATTTTTACAAAACCACTGATCGTTTTGAAGTCTAGATGGTTAATATAAGCTAGATGGGTGTTGAAAACATTATATTTATCAAAGCGTTCATCGAAGTCACAACCGTTTTCAGAATACACTAACTCACAAAGTTTGGCAAATAACCATGAAAAGACAACAAAACTTGAAAATGCTTATTTCGTGATTTCCAGTCGATTTTAGACACTTTTAGGTAGTTTTCATTTTTGCAAAACCACTGTTCGTTTTGAAGTCTAGATGGTTAATATAAGCTAGATGGGTGTTGAAAACATTATATTTATTAAAGCGTTCATCGAAGTCACAACCGTTTTCAGAATACACTAACTCACAAAATTTGGCAAATAACCATGAAAAAACAACAAAACTTGAAAATGCTTATTTCGTGATTTGCAGTCGATTTTAGACACTTTTAGGTAGTTTTCATTTTTGCAAAACCACTGTTCGTTTTGAAGTCTAGATGGTTAATATAAGCTAGATGGGTGTTGAAAACATTATATTTATCAAAGCGTTCATCGAAGTCACAACCGTTTTCAGAATACACAAACTCACAAAATTTGGCAAATAACCATGAAAAAACAACAAAACTTGAAAATGCTTATTTCGTGATTTCCAGTCGATTTTAGACACTTTTAGGTAGTTTTCGTTTTTGCAAAACCACTGTTCGTTTTGAAGTCTAGATGGTTAATATAAGCTAGATGGGTGTTGAAAACATTATATTTATCAAAGCGTTCATCGAAGTCACAACCGTTTTCAGAATACACTAACTCGAAAAATTTGGCAAATAACCATGAAAAAACAACAAAACTTGAAAATGCTTATTTCGTGATTTCCAGTCGATTTTAGACACTTTTAGGTAGTTTTCATTTTTGCAAAACCACTGATCGTTTTGAAGTCTAGATGGTTAATATAAGCTAGATGGGCATTGAAAACATTATATTTATCAAAGCGTTCATCGAAGTCACAACAGTTTTCAGAATACACAAACTCACAAAATTTGGCAAATAACCATGAAAAAGCAAGAAAACTTGAAAATGCTTATTTCGTGATTTGCAGTCGATTTTAGACACTTTTAGGTAGTTTTCATTTTTGCAAAACCACTGTTCGTTTTGAAGTCTAGATGGTTAATATAAGCTAGATGGGTGTTGAAAACATTATATTTATCAAAGCGTTCATCGAAGTCACAACCGTTTTCAGAATACACAAACTCACAAAGTTTGGCAAATAACCATGAAAAAACAACAAAACTTGAAAATGCTTATTTCGTGATTTCCAGTCGATTTTAGACACTTTTAGGTAGTTTTCATTTTTGCAAAACCACTGATCGTTTTGAAGTCTAGATGGTTAATATAAGCTAGATGGGTGTTGAAAACATTATATTTATCAAAGCGTTCATCGAAGTCACAACCGTTTTCAGAATACACAAACTCACAAAATTTGGCAAATAACCATGAAAAAACAACAAAACTTGAAAATGCTTATTTCGTGATTTCCAGTCGATTTTAGACACTTTTAGGTAGTTTTCATTTTTGCAAAACTACTGTTCGTTTTGAAGTCTAGATGGTTAATATAAGCTAGATGGGTGTTGAAAACATTATATTTATCAAAGCGTTCATCGAAGTCACAACCGTTTTCAGAATACACAAACTCACAAAATTTGGCAAATAACCATGAAAAAACAACAAAACTTGAAAATGCTTATTTCGTGATTTCCAGTCGATTTTAGACACTTTTAGGTAGTTTTCATTTTTGCAAAACTACTGTTCGTTTTGAAGTCTAGATGGTTAATATAAGCTAGATGGGTGTTGAAAACATTATATTTATCAAAGCGTTCATCGAAGTCGCAACCGTTTTCAGAATACACTAACTCGAAAAATTTGGCAAATAACCATGAAAAAACAACAAAACTTGAAAATGCTTATTTCGTGATTTCCAGGCGATTTTAGACACTTTTAGGTAGTTTTCATTTTTGCAAAACCACTGATCGTTTTGAAGTCTAGATGGTTAATATAAGCTAGATGGGTGTTGAAAACATTATATTTATCAAAGCGTTAATCGAAGTCACAACCGTTTTCAGAATACACAAACTCACAAAGTTTGGCAAATAACCATGAAAAAACAACAAAACTTGAAAATGCTTATTTCGTGATTTCCAGTCGATTTTAGACACTTTTAGGTAGTTTTCATTTTTGCAAAACCACTGTTCGTTTTGAAGTCTAGATGGTTAATATAAGCTAGATGGGTGTTGAAAACATTATATTTATCAAAGCGTTCATCGAAGTCACAACCGTTTTCAGAATACACAAACTCACAAAATTTGGCAAATAACCATGAAAAAGCAAGAAAACTTGAAAATACCTATTTCGTGATTTGCAGTCGATTTTAGACACTTTTAGGTAGTTTTCATTTTTGCAAAACCACTATTCGTTTTGAAGTCTAGATGGTTAATATAAGCTAGATGGGTGTTGAAAACATTATATTTATCAAAGCGTTCATCGAAGTCACAACCGTTTTCAGAATACACAAACTCACAAAGTTTGGCAAATAACCATGAAAAAACAACAAAACTTGAAAATGCTTATTTCGTGATTTCCAGTCGATTTTAGACACTTTTAGGTAGTTTTCATTTTTGCAAAACCACTGATCGTTTTGAAGTCTAGATGGTTAATATAAGCTAGATGGGCATTGAAAACATTATATTTATCAAAGCGTTCATCGAAGTCACAACAGTTTTCAGAATACACAAACTCACAAAATTTGGCAAATAACCATGAAAAAGCAAGAAAACTTGAAAATGCTTATTTCGTGATTTGCAGTCGATTTTAGACACTTTTAG
Source organism: Octopus bimaculoides (assembly GCF_046866305.1). Classification (NCBI taxonomy): domain Eukaryota; kingdom Metazoa; phylum Mollusca; class Cephalopoda; order Octopoda; family Octopodidae; genus Octopus; species Octopus bimaculoides. The sequence continues at coordinate 557,677 of NW_028315293.1, forward strand.
GTAGTTTTCATTTTTGCAAAACCACTGTTCGTTTTGAAGTCTAGATGGTTAATATAAGCTAGATGGGTGTTGAAAACATTATATTTATCAAAGCGTTCATCGAAGTCACAACCGTTTTCAGAATACACAAACTCACAAAGTTTGGCAAATAACCATGAAAAAACAACAAAACTTGAAAATGCTTATTTCGTGATTTCCAGTCGATTTTAGACACTTTTAGGTAGTTTTCATTTTTGCAAAACCACTGATCGTTTTGAAGTCTAGATGGTTAATATAAGCTAGATGGGTGTTGAAAACATTATATTTATCAAAGCGTTCATCGAAGTCACAACCGTTTTCAGAATACACAAACTCACAAAATTTGGCAAATAACCATGAAAAAACAACAAAACTTGAAAATGCTTATTTCGTGATTTCCAGTCGATTTTAGACACTTTTAGGTAGTTTTCATTTTTGCAAAACTACTGTTCGTTTTGAAGTCTAGATGGTTAATATAAGCTAGATGGGTGTTGAAAACATTATATTTATCAAAGCGTTCATCGAAGTCACAACCGTTTTCAGAATACACAAACTCACAAAATTTGGCAAATAACCATGAAAAAACAACAAAACTTGAAAATGCTTATTTCGTGATTTCCAGTCGATTTTAGACACTTTTAGGTAGTTTTCATTTTTGCAAAACTACTGTTCGTTTTGAAGTCTAGATGGTTAATATAAGCTAGATGGGTGTTGAAAACATTATATTTATCAAAGCGTTCATCGAAGTCACAACCGTTTTCAGAATACACAAACTCACAAAATTTGGCAAATAACCATGAAAAAACAACAAAACTTGAAAATGCTTATTTCGTGATTTCCAGTCGATTTTAGACACTTTTAGGTAGTTTTCATTTTTGCAAAACTACTGTTCGTTTTGAAGTCTAGATGGTTAATATAAGCTAGATGGGCATTGAAAACATTATATTTATCAAAGCGTTCATCGAAGTCACAACCGTTTTCAGAATACACTAACTCGAAAAATTTGGCAAATAACCATGAAAAAACAACAAAACTTGAAAATGCTTATTTCGTGATTTCCAGGCGATTTTAGACACTTTTAGGTAGTTTTCATTTTTGCAAAACCACTGATCGTTTTGAAGTCTAGATGGTTAATATAAGCTAGATGGGTGTTGAAAACATTATATTTATCAAAGCGTTAATCGAAGTCAACCGTTTTCAGAATACACAAACTCACAAAGTTTGGCAAATAACCATGAAAAAACAACAAAACTTGAAAATGCTTATTTCGTGATTTCCAGTCAATTTTAGACACTTTTAGGTAGTTTTCATTTTTGCAAAACCACTGATCGTTTTGAAGTCTAGATGGTTAATATAAGCTAGATGGGTGTTGAAAACATTATATTTATCAAAGCGTTCATCGAAGTCACAACCGTTTTCAGAATACACTAACTCGAAAAATTTGGCAAATAACCATGAAAAAACAACAAAACTTGAAAATGCTTATTTCGTGATTTCCAGTCGATTTTAGACACTTTTAGGTAGTTTTCATTTTTGCAAAACCACTGATCGTTTTAAAGTCTAGATGGTTAATATAAGCTAGATGGGTGTTGAAAACATTATATTTATCAAAGCGTTCATCGAAGTCACAACCGTTTTCAGAATACACTAACTCGAAAAATTTGGCAAATAACCATGAAAAAACAACAAAACTTGAAAATGCTTATTTCGTGATTTCCAGGCGATTTTAGACACTTTTAGGTAGTTTTCATTTTTGCAAAACCACTGTTCGTTTTGAAGTCTAGATGGTTAATATAAGCTAGATGGGTGTTGAAAACATTATATTTATCAAAGCGTTCATCGAAGTCACAACCGTTTTTAGAAAACACTAACTCACAAAATTTGGCAAATAACCATGAAAAAGCAAGAAAACTTGAAAATACCTATTTCGTGATTTGCAGTCGATTTTAGACACTTTTAGGTAGTTTTCATTTTTGCAAAACCACTATTCGTTTTGAAGTCTAGATGGTTAATATAAGCTAGATGGGTGTTGAAAACATTATATTTATCAAAGCGTTCATCGAAGTCACAACCGTTTTCAGAATACACAAACTCACAAAGTTTGGCAAATAACCATGAAAAAACAACAAAACTTGAAAATGCTTATTTCGTGATTTCCAGTCGATTTTAGACACTTTTAGGTAGTTTTCATTTTTGCAAAACCACTGATCGTTTTGAAGTCTAGATGGTTAATATAAGCTAGATGGGTGTTGAAAACATTATATTTATCAAAGCGTTCATCGAAGTCACAACCGTTTTCAGAATACACTAACTCGAAAAATTTGGCAAATAACCATGAAAAAACAACAAAACTTGAAAATGCTTATTTCGTGATTTCCAGGCGATTTTAGACACTTTTAGGTAGTTTTCATTTTTGCAAAACCACTGATCGTTTTGAAGTCTAGATGGTTAATATAAGCTAGATGGGTGTTGAAAACATTATATTTATCAAAGCGTTCATCGAAGTCACAACCGTTTTCAGAATACACTAACTCACAAAATTTGACAAATAACCATGAAAAAGCAAGAAAACTTGAAAATACTTATTTCGTGATTTGCAGTCGATTTTAGACACTTTTAGGTAGTTTTCATTTTTGCAAAACCACTATTCGTTTTGAAGTCTAGATGGTTAATATAAGCTAGATGGGTGTTGAAAACATTATATTTATCAAAGCGTTCATCGAAGTCACAACCGTTTTCAGAATACACAAACTCACAAAATTTGGAAAATAACCATGAAAAAACAACAAAACTTGAAAATGCTTATTTCGTGATTTCCAGTCGATTTTAGACACTTTTAGGTAGTTTTCATTTTTGCAAAACCACTGATCGTTTTGAAGTCTAGATGGTTAATATAAGCTAGATGGGTGTTGAAAACATTTTATTTATCAAAGCGTTCATCGAAGTCACAACCGTTTTCAGAATACACAAACTCACAAAATTTGGCAAATAACCATGAAAAAACAACAAAACTTGAAAATGCTTATTTCGTGATTTCCAGTCGATTTTAGACACTTTTAGGTAGTTTTCATTTTTGCAAAACTACTGTTCGTTTTGAAGTCTAGATGGTTAATATAAGCTAGATGGGTGTTGAAAACATTATATTTATCAAAGCGTTCATCGAAGTCACAACCGTTTTCAGAATACACAAACTCAAAAAATTTGGCAAATAACCATGAAAAAACAACAAAACTTGAAAATGCTTATTTCGTGATTTCCAGTCGATTTTAGACACTTTTAGGTAGTTTTCATTTTTGCAAAACTACTGTTCGTTTTGAAGTCTAGATGGTTAATATAAGCTAGATGGGCATTGAAAACATTATATTTATCAAAGCGTTCATCGAAGTCACAACCGTTTTCAGAATACACAAACTCACAAAGTTTGGCAAATAACCATGAAAAAACAACAAAACTTGAAAATGCTTATTTCGTGATTTCCAGTCGATTTTAGACACTTTTAGGTAGTTTTCATTTTTGCAAAACCACTGTTCGTTTTGAAGTCTAGATGGTTAATATAAGCTAGATGGGTGTTGAAAACATTATATTTATCAAAGCGTTCATCGAAGTCACAACCGTTTTCAGAATACACAAACTCACAAAGTTTGGCAAATAACCATGAAAAAACAACAAAACTTGAAAATGCTTATTTCGTGATTTCCAGTCGATTTTAGACACTTTTAGGTAGTTTTCATTTTTGCAAAACCACTGTTCGTTTTGAAGTCTAGATGGTTAATATAAGCTAGATGGGTGTTGAAAACATTATATTTATCAAAGCGTTCATCGAAGTCACAACCGTTTTCAGAATACACAAACTCACAAAGTTTGGCAAATAACCATGAAAAAACAACAAAACTTGAAAATGCTTATTTCGTGATTTCCAGTCAATTTTAGACACTTTTAGGTAGTTTTCATTTTTGCAAAACCACTGATCGTTTTGAAGTCTAGATGGTTAATATAAGCTAGATGGGTGTTGAAAACATTATATTTATCAAAGCGTTCATCGAAGTCACAACCGTTTTCAGAATACACTAACTCAAAAAATTTGGCAAATAACCATGAAAAAACAACAAAACTTGAAAATGCTTATTTCGTGATTTCCAGTCGATTTTAGACACTTTTAGGTAGTTTTCATTTTTGCAAAAGCACTGATCGTTTTGAAGTCTAGATGGTTAATATAAGCTAGATGGGTGTTGAAAACATTATATTTATCAAAGCGTTCATCGAAGTCACAACCGTTTTCAGAATACACTAACTCGAAAAATTTGGCAAATAACCATGAAAAAACAACAAAACTTGAAAATGCTTATTTCGTGATTTCCAGGCGATTTTAGACACTTTTAGGTAGTTTTCATTTTTGCAAAACCACTGTTCGTTTTGAAGTCTAGATGGTTAATATAAGCTAGATGGGTGTTGAAAACATTATATTTATCAAAGCGTTCATCGAAGTCACAACCGTTTTTAGAAAACACTAACTCACAAAATTTGGCAAATAACCATGAAAAAGCAAGAAAACTTGAAAATACCTATTTCGTGATTTGCAGTCGATTTTAGACACTTTTAGGTAGTTTTCATTTTTGCAAAACCACTATTCGTTTTGAAGTCTAGATGGTTAATATAAGCTAGATGGGTGTTGAAAACATTATATTTATCAAAGCGTTCATCGAAGTCACAACCGTTTTCAGAATACACAAACTCACAAAGTTTGGCAAATAACCATGAAAAAACAACAAAACTTGAAAATGCTTATTTCGTGATTTCCAGTCGATTTTAGACACTTTTAGGTAGTTTTCATTTTTGCAAAACCACTGATCGTTTTGAAGTCTAGATGGTTAATATAAGCTAGATGGGTGTTGAAAACATTATATTTATCAAAGCGTTCATCGAAGTCACAACCGTTTTCAGAATACACTAACTCGAAAAATTTGGCAAATAACCATGAAAAAACAACAAAACTTGAAAATGCTTATTTCGTGATTTCCAGGCGATTTTAGACACTTTTAGGTAGTTTTCATTTTTGCAAAACCACTGATCGTTTTGAAGTCTAGATGGTTAATATAAGCTAGATGGGTGTTGAAAACATTATATTTATCAAAGCGTTCATCGAAGTCACAACCGTTTTCAGAATACACTAACTCACAAAATTTGACAAATAACCATGAAAAAGCAAGAAAACTTGAAAATACTTATTTCGTGATTTGCAGTCGATTTTAGACACTTTTAGGTAGTTTTCATTTTTGCAAAACCACTATTCGTTTTGAAGTCTAGATGGTTAATATAAGCTAGATGGGTGTTGAAAACATTATATTTATCAAAGCGTTCATCGAAGTCACAACCGTTTTCAGAATACACAAACTCACAAGATTTGGAAAATAACCATGAAAAAACAACAAAACTTGAAAATGCTTATTTCGTGATTTCCAGTCGATTTTAGACACTTTTAGGTAGTTTTCATTTTTGCAAAACCACTGATCGTTTTGAAGTCTAGATGGTTAATATAAGCTAGATGGGTGTTGAAAACATTATATTTATCAAAGCGTTCATCGAAGTCACAACCGTTTTCAGAATACACAAACTCACAAAATTTGGCAAATAACCATGAAAAACAACAAAACTTGAAAATGCTTATTTCGTGATTTCCAGTCGATTTTAGACACTTTTAGGTAGTTTTCATTTTTGCAAAACTACTGTTCGTTTTGAAGTCTAGATGGTTAATATAAGCTAGATGGGTGTTGAAAACATTATATTTATCAAAGCGTTCATCGAAGTCACAACCGTTTTCAGAATACACAAACTCACAAAATTTGGCAAATAACCATGAAAAAACAACAAAACTTGAAAATGCTTATTTCGTGATTTCCAGTCGATTTTAGACACTTTTAGGTAGTTTTCATTTTTGCAAAACCACTGATCGTTTTGAAGTCTAGATGGTTAATATAAGCTAGATGGGTGTTGAAAACATTATATTTATCAAAGCGTTCATCGAAGTCACAACCGTTTTCAGAATACACAAACTCACAAAATTTGGCAAATAACCATGAAAAAACAACAAAACTTGAAAATGCTTATTTCGTGATTTCCAGTCGATTTTAGACACTTTTAGGTAGTTTTCATTTTTGCAAAACTACTGCTCGTTTTGAAGTCTAGATGGTTAATATAAGCTAGATGGGTGTTGAAAACATTATATTTATCAAAGCGTTCATCGAAGTCACAACCGTTTTCAGAATACACTAACTCGAAAAATTTGGCAAATAACCATGGAAAAACAACAAAACTTGAAAATGCTTATTTCGTGATTTCCAGGCGATTTTAGACACTTTTAGGTAGTTTTCATTTTTGCAAAACCACTGATCGTTTTGAAGTCTAGATGGTTAATATAAGCTAGATGGGTGTTGAAAACATTATATTTATCAAAGCGTTCATCGAAGTCACAACCGTTTTCAGAATACACTAACTCGAAAAATTTGGCAAATAACCATGAAAAAACAACAAAACTTGAAAATGCTTATTTCGTGATTTCCAGGCGATTTTAGACACTTTTAGGTAGTTTTCATTTTTGCAAAACCACTGTTCGTTTTGAAGTCTAGATGGTTAATATAAGCTAGATGGGTGTTGAAAACATTATATTTATCAAAGCGTTCATCGAAGTCACAACCGTTTTTAGAAAACACTAACTCACAAAATTTGGCAAATAACCATGAAAAAGCAAGAAAACTTGAAAATACCTATTTCGTGATTTGCAGTCGATTTTAGACACTTTTAGGTAGTTTTCATTTTTGCAAAACCACTATTCGTTTTGAAGTCTAGATGGTTAATATAAGCTAGATGGGTGTTGAAAACATTATATTTATCAAAGCGTTCATCGAAGTCACAACCGTTTTCAGAATACACAAACTCACAAAGTTTGGCAAATAACCATGAAAAAACAACAAAACTTGAAAATGCTTATTTCGTGATTTCCAGTCGATTTTAGACACTTTTAGGTAGTTTTCATTTTTGCAAAACCACTGATCGTTTTGAAGTCTAGATGGTTAATATAAGCTAGATGGGTGTTGAAAACATTATATTTATCAAAGCGTTCATCGAAGTCACAACCGTTTTCAGAATACACTAACTCGAAAAATTTGGCAAATAACCATGAAAAAACAACAAAACTTGAAAATGCTTATTTCGTGATTTCCAGGCGATTTTAGACACTTTTAGGTAGTTTTCATTTTTGCAAAACCACTGATCGTTTTGAAGTCTAGATGGTTAATATAAGCTAGATGGGTGTTGAAAACATTATATTTATCAAAGCGTTCATCGAAGTCACAACCGTTTTCAGAATACACTAACTCACAAAATTTGACAAATAACCATGAAAAAGCAAGAAAACTTGAAAATACTTATTTCGTGATTTGCAGTCGATTTTAGACACTTTTAGGTAGTTTTCATTTTTGCAAAACCACTATTCGTTTTGAAGTCTAGATGGTTAATATAAGCTAGATGGGTGTTGAAAACATTATATTTATCAAAGCGTTCATCGAAGTCACAACCGTTTTCAGAATACACAAACTCACAAAATTTGGAAAATAACCATGAAAAAACAACAAAACTTGAAAATGCTTATTTCGTGATTTCCAGTCGATTTTAGACACTTTTAGGTAGTTTTCATTTTTGCAAAACCACTGATCGTTTTGAAGTCTAGATGGTTAATATAAGCTAGATGGGTGTTGAAAACATTATATTTATCAAAGCGTTCATCGAAGTCACAACCGTTTTCAGAATACACAAACTCACAAAATTTGGCAAATAACCATGAAAAACAACAAAACTTGAAAATGCTTATTTCGTGATTTCCAGTCGATTTTAGACACTTTTAGGTAGTTTTCATTTTTGCAAAACTACTGTTCGTTTTGAAGTCTAGATGGTTAATATAAGCTAGATGGGTGTTGAAAACATTATATTTATCAAAGCGTTCATCGAAGTCACAACCGTTTTCAGAATACACAAACTCACAAAATTTGGCAAATAACCATGAAAAAACAACAAAACTTGAAAATGCTTATTTCGTGATTTCCAGTCGATTTTAGACACTTTTAGGTAGTTTTCATTTTTGCAAAACTACTGTTCGTTTTGAAGTCTAGATGGTTAATATGAGCTAGATGGGCATTGAAAACATTATATTTATCAAAGCGTTCATCGAAGTCACAACCGTTTTCAGAATACACAAACTCACAAAATTTGGCAAATAACCATGAAAAAGCAAGAAAACTTGAAAATACCTATTTCGTGATTTGCAGTCGATTTTAGACACTTTTAGGTAGTTTTCATTTTTGCAAAACCACTATTCGTTTTGAAGTCTAGATGGTTAATATAAGCTAGATGGGTGTTGAAAACATTATATTTATCAAAGCGTTCATCGAAGTCACAACCGTTTTCAGAATACACAAACTCACAAAATTTGGAAAATAACCATGAAAAAACAACAAAACTTGAAAATGCTTATTTCGTGATTTCCAGTCGATTTTAGACACTTTTAGGTAGTTTTCATTTTTGCAAAACCACTGATCGTTTTGAAGTCTAGATGGTTAATATAAGCTAGATGGGTGTTGAAAACATTATATTTATCAAAGCGTTCATCGAAGTCACAACCGTTTTCAGAATACACAAACTCACAAAATTTGGCAAATAACCATGAAAAAACAACAAAACTTGAAAATGCTTATTTCGTGATTTCCAGTCGATTTTAGACACTTTTAGGTAGTTTTCATTTTTGCAAAACTACTGCTCGTTTTGAAGTCTAGATGGTTAATATAAGCTAGATGGGTGTTGAAAACATTATATTTATCAAAGCGTTCATCGAAGTCACAACCGTTTTCAGAATACACTAACTCGAAAAATTTGGCAAATAACCATGGAAAAACAACAAAACTTGAAAATGCTTATTTCGTGATTTCCAGGCGATTTTAGACACTTTTAGGTAGTTTTCATTTTTGCAAAACCACTGATCGTTTTGAAGTCTAGATGGTTAATATAAGCTAGATGGGTGTTGAAAACATTATATTTATCAAAGCGTTCATCGAAGTCACAACCGTTTTCAGAATACACTAACTCGAAAAATTTGGCAAATAACCATGAAAAAACAACAAAACTTGAAAATGCTTATTTCGTGATTTCCAGGCGATTTTAGACACTTTTAGGTAGTTTTCATTTTTGCAAAACCACTGTTCGTTTTGAAGTCTAGATGGTTAATATAAGCTAGATGGGTGTTGAAAACATTATATTTATCAAAGCGTTCATCGAAGTCACAACCGTTTTTAGAAAACACTAACTCACAAAATTTGGCAAATAACCATGAAAAAACAACAAAACTTGAAAATACCTATTTCGTGATTTGCAGTCGATTTTAGACACTTTTAGGTAGTTTTCATTTTTGCAAAACCACTATTCGTTTTGAAGTCTAGATGGTTAATATAAGCTAGATGGGTGTTGAAAACATTATATTTATCAAAGCGTTCATCGAAGTCACAACCGTTTTCAGAATACACAAACTCACAAAGTTTGGCAAATAACCATGAAAAAACAACAAAACTTGAAAATGCTTATTTCGTGATTTCCAGTCGATTTTAGACACTTTTAGGTAGTTTTCATTTTTGCAAAACCACTGATCGTTTTGAAGTCTAGATGGTTAATATAAGCTAGATGGGTGTTGAAAACATTATATTTATCAAAGCGTTCATCGAAGTCACAACCGTTTTCAGAATACACAAACTCACAAAATTTGGCAAATAACCATGAAAAAACAACAAAACTTGAAAATGCTTATTTCGTGATTTCCAGTCGATTTTAGACACTTTTAGGTAGTTTTCATTTTTGCAAAACTACTGTTCGTTTTGAAGTCTAGATGGTTAATATAAGCTAGATGGGCATTGAAAACATTATATTTATCAAAGCGTTCATCGAAGTCACAACCGTTTTCAGAATACACAAACTCACAAAGTTTGGCAAATAACCATGAAAAAACAACAAAACTTGAAAATGCTTATTTGGTGATTTCCAGTCGATTTTAGACACTTTTAGGTAGTTTTCATTTTTGCAAAACCACTGTTCGTTTTGAAGTCTAGATGGTTAATATAAGCTAGATGGGTGTTGAAAACATTATATTTATCAAAGCGTTCATCGAAGTCACAACCGTTTTCAGAATACACAAACTCACAAAGTTTGGCAAATAACCATGAAAAAACAACAAAACTTGAAAATGCTTATTTCGTGATTTCCAGTCAATTTTAGACACTTTTAGGTAGTTTTCATTTTTGCAAAACCACTGATCGTTTTGAAGTCTAGATGGTTAATATAAGCTAGATGGGTGTTGAAAACATTATATTTATCAAAGCGTTCATCGAAGTCACAACCGTTTTCAGAATACACTAACTCGAAAAATTTGGCAAATAACCATGAAAAAACAACAAAACTTGAAAATGCTTATTTCGTGATTTCCAGTCGATTTTAGACACTTTTAGGTAGTTTTCATTTTTGCAAAACCACTGATCGTTTTGAAGTCTAGATGGTTAATATAAGCTAGATGGGTGTTGAAAACATTATATTTATCAAAGCGTTAATCGAAGTCACAACCGTTTTCAGAATACACAAACTCACAAAGTTTGGCAAATAACCATGAAAAAACAACAAAACTTGAAAATGCTTATTTCGTGATTTCCAGTCGATTTTAGACACTTTTAGGTAGTTTTCATTTTTGCAAAACCACTGATCGTTTTGAAGTCTAGATGGTTAATATAAGCTAGATGGGTGTTGAAAACATTATATTTATCAAAGCGTTCATCGAAGTCACAACCGTTTTCAGAATACACTAACTCGAAAAATTTGGCAAATAACCATGAAAAAACAACAAAACTTGAAAATGCTTATTTCGTGATTTCCAGGCGATTTTAGACACTTTTAGGTAGTTTTCATTTTTGCAAAACCACTGTTCGTTTTGAAGTCTAGATGGTTAATATAAGCTAGATGGGTGTTGAAAACATTATATTTATCAAAGCGTTCATCGAAGTCACAACCGTTTTTAGAAAACACTAACTCACAAAATTTGGCAAATAACCATGAAAAAACAACAAAACTTGAAAATACCTATTTCGTGATTTGCAGTCGATTTTAGACACTTTTAGGTAGTTTTCATTTTTGCAAAACCACTATTCGTTTTGAAGTCTAGATGGTTAATATAAGCTAGATGGGTGTTGAAAACATTATATTTATCAAAGCGTTCATCGAAGTCACAACCGTTTTCAGAATACACAAACTCACAAAGTTTGGCAAATAACCATGAAAAAACAACAAAACTTGAAAATGCTTATTTCGTGATTTCCAGTCGATTTTAGACACTTTTAGGTAGTTTTCATTTTTGCAAAACCACTGATCGTTTTGAAGTCTAGATGGTTAATATAAGCTAGATGGGTGTTGAAAACATTATATTTATCAAAGCGTTCATCGAAGTCACAACCGTTTTCAGAATACACAAACTCACAAAATTTGGAAAATAACCATGAAAAAACAACAAAACTTGAAAATGCTTATTTCGTGATTTCCAGTCGATTTTAGACACTTTTAGGTAGTTTTCATTTTTGCAAAACCACTGATCGTTTTGAAGTCTAGATGGTTAATATAAGCTAGATGGGTGTTGAAAACATTATATTTATCAAAGCGTTCATCGAAGTCACAACCGTTTTCAGAATACACAAACTCACAAAATTTGGCAAATAACCATGAAAAAACAACAAAACTTGAAAATGCTTATTTCGTGATTTCCAGTCGATTTTAGACACTTTTAGGTAGTTTTCATTTTTGCAAAACTACTGTTCGTTTTGAAGTCTAGATGGTTAATATAAGCTAGATGGGTGTTGAAAACATTATATTTATCAAAGCGTTCATCGAAGTCACAACCGTTTTCAGAATACACAAACTCACAAAATTTGGCAAATAACCATGAAAAAACAACAAAACTTGAAAATGCTTATTTCGTGATTTCCAGTCGATTTTAGACACTTTTAGGTAGTTTTCATTTTTGCAAAACTACTGTTCGTTTTGAAGTCTAGATGGTTAATATAAGCTAGATGGGCATTGAAAACATTATATTTATCAAAGCGTTCATCGAAGTCACAACCGTTTTCAGAATACACAAACTCACAAAGTTTGGCAAATAACCATGAAAAAACAACAAAACTTGAAAATGCTTATTTGGTGATTTCCAGTCGATTTTAGACACTTTTAGGTAGTTTTCATTTTTGCAAAACCACTGTTCGTTTTGAAGTCTAGATGGTTAATATAAGCTAGATGGGTGTTGAAAACATTATATTTATCAAAGCGTTCATCGAAGTCACAACCGTTTTCAGAATACACAAACTCACAAAGTTTGGCAAATAACCATGAAAAAACAACAAAACTTGAAAATGCTTATTTCGTGATTTCCAGTCAATTTTAGACACTTTTAGGTAGTTTTCATTTTTGCAAAACCACTGATCGTTTTGAAGTCTAGATGGTTAATATAAGCTAGATGGGTGTTGAAAACATTATATTTATCAAAGCGTTCATCGAAGTCACAACCGTTTTCAGAATACACTAACTCGAAAAATTTGGCAAATAACCATGAAAAAACAACAAAACTTGAAAATGCTTATTTCGTGATTTCCAGTCGATTTTAGACACTTTTAGGTAGTTTTCATTTTTGCAAAACCACTGATCGTTTTGAAGTCTAGATGGTTAATATAAGCTAGATGGGTGTTGAAAACATTATATTTATCAAAGCGTTAATCGAAGTCACAACCGTTTTCAGAATACACAAACTCACAAAGTTTGGCAAATAACCATGAAAAAACAACAAAACTTGAAAATGCTTATTTCGTGATTTCCAGTCGATTTTAGACACTTTTAGGTAGTTTTCATTTTTGCAAAACCACTGATCGTTTTGAAGTCTAGATGGTTAATATAAGCTAGATGGGTGTTGAAAACATTATATTTATCAAAGCGTTCATCGAAGTCACAACCGTTTTCAGAATACACTAACTCGAAAAATTTGGCAAATAACCATGAAAAAACAACAAAACTTGAAAATGCTTATTTCGTGATTTCCAGGCGATTTTAGACACTTTTAGGTAGTTTTCATTTTTGCAAAACCACTGATCGTTTTAAAGTCTAGATGGTTAATATAAGCTAGATGGGTGTTGAAAACATTATATTTATCAAAGCGTTAATCGAAGTCACAACCGTTTTCAGAATACACAAACTCACAAAGTTTGGCAAATAACCATGAAAAAACAACAAAACTTGAAAATGCTTATTTCGTGATTTCCAGTCGATTTTAGACACTTTTAGGTAGTTTTCATTTTTGCAAAACCACTGTTCGTTTTGAAGTCTAGATGGTTAATATAAGCTAGATGGGTGTTGAAAACATTATATTTATCAAAGCGTTCATCGAAGTCACAACCGTTTTCAGAAAACACTAACTCACAAAATTTGGCAAATAACCATGAAAAAGCAAGAAAACTTGAAAATACCTATTTCGTGATTTGCAGTCGATTTTAGACACTTTTAGGTAGTTTTCATTTTTGCAAAACCACTATTCGTTTTGAAGTCTAGATGGTTAATATAAGCTAGATGGGTGTTGAAAACATTATATTTATCAAAGCGTTCATCGAAGTCACAACCGTTTTCAGAATACACAAACTCACAAAGTTTGGCAAATAACCATGAAAAAACAGCAAATCTTGAAAATGCTTATTTCGTGATTTCCAGTCGATTTTAGACACTTTTAGGTAGTTTTCATTTTTGCAAAACCACTGATCGTTTTGAAGTCTAGATGGTTAATATAAGCTAGATGGGTGTTGAAAACATTATATTTATCAAAGCGTTCATCGAAGTCACAACCGTTTTCAGAATAAACTAACTCGAAAAATTTGGCAAATAACCATGAAAAAACAACAAAACTTGAAAATGCTTATTTCGTGATTTCCAGGCGATTTTAGACACTTTTAGGTAGTTTTCATTTTTGCAAAACCACTATTCGTTTTGAAGTCTAGATGGTTAATATAAGCTAGATGGGTGTTGAAAACATTATATTTATCAAAGCGTTAATCGAAGTCACAACCGTTTTCAGAATACACAAACTCACAAAGTTTGGCAAATAACCATGAAAAAACAACAAAACTTGAAAATGCTTATTTCGTGATTTCCAGTCGATTTTAGACACTTTTAGGTAGTTTTCATTTTTGCAAAACCACTGTTCGTTTTGAAGTCTAGATGGTTAATATAAGCTAGATGGGTGTTGAAAACATTATATTTATCAAAGCGTTCATCGAAGTCACAACCGTTTTCAGAAAACACTAACTCACAAAATTTGGCAAATAACCATGAAAAAGCAAGAAAACTTGAAAATACCTATTTCGTGATTTGCAGTCGATTTTAAACACTTTTAGGTAGTTTTCATTTTTGCAAAACCACTATTCGTTTTGAAGTCTAGATGGTTGATATAAGCTAGATGGGTGTTGAAAACATTATATTTATCAAAGCGTTCATCGAAGTCACAACCGTTTTCAGAATACACAAACTCACAAAATTTGGCAAATAACCATGAAAAAACAACAAAACTTGAAAATGCTTATTTCGTGATTTCCAGTCGATTTTAGACACTTTTAGGTAGTTTTCATTTTTGCAAAACTACTGTTCGTTTTGAAGTCTAGATGGTTAATATAAGCTAGATGGGCATTGAAAACATTATATTTATCAAAGCGTTCATCGAAGTCACAACCGTTTTCAGAATACACAAACTCACAAAGTTTGGCAAATAACCATGAAAAAACAACAAAACTTGAAAATGCTTATTTCGTGATTTCCAGTCGATTTTAGACACTTTTAGGTAGTTTTCATTTTTGCAAAACCACTGTTCGTTTTGAAGTCTAGATGGTTAATATAAGCTAGATGGGTGTTGAAAACATTATATTTATCAAAGCGTTCATCGAAGTCACAACCGTTTTCAGAATACACAAACTCACAAAGTTTGGCAAATAACCATGAAAAAACAACAAAACTTGAAAATGCTTATTTCGTGATTTCCAGTCAATTTTAGACACTTTTAGGTAGTTTTCATTTTTGCAAAACCACTGATCGTTTTGAAGTCTAGATGGTTAATATAAGCTAGATGGGTGTTGAAAACATTATATTTATCAAAGCGTTCATCGAAGTCACAACCGTTTTCAGAATACACTAACTCGAAAAATTTGGCAAATAACCATGAAAAAACAACAAAACTTGAAAATGCTTATTTCGTGATTTCCAGTCGATTTTAGACACTTTTAGGTAGTTTTCATTTTTGCAAAACCACTGATCGTTTTGAAGTCTAGATGGTTAATATAAGCTAGATGGGTGTTGAAAACATTATATTTATCAAAGCGTTAATCGAAGTCACAACCGTTTTCAGAATACACAAACTCACAAAGTTTGGCAAATAACCATGAAAAAACAACAAAACTTGAAAATGCTTATTTCGTGATTTCCAGTCGATTTTAGACACTTTTAGGTAGTTTTCATTTTTGCAAAACCACTGATCGTTTTGAAGTCTAGATGGTTAATATAAGCTAGATGGGTGTTGAAAACATTATATTTATCAAAGCGTTAATCGAAGTCACAACCGTTTTCAGAATACACAAACTCACAAAGTTTGGCAAATAACCATGAAAAAACAACAAAACTTGAAAATGCTTATTTCGTGATTTCCAGTCGATTTTAGACACTTTTAGGTAGTTTTCATTTTTGCAAAACCACTGTTCGTTTTGAAGTCTAGATGGTTAATATAAGCTAGATGGGTGTTGAAAACATTATATTTATCAAAGCGTTCATCGAAGTCACAACCGTTTTCAGAAAACACTAACTCACAAAATTTGGCAAATAACCATGAAAAAGCAAGAAAACTTGAAAATACCTATTTCGTGATTTCCAGTCGATTTTAGACACTTTTAGGTAGTTTTCATTTTTGAAAAACTACTGTTCGTTTTGAAGTCTAGATGGTTATATAAGCTAGATGGGCATTGAAAACATTATATTTATCAAAGCGTTCATCGAAGTCACAACCGTTTTCAGAATACACAAACTCACAAAGTTTGGCAAATAACCATGTAAAAACAGCAAATCTTGAAAATGCTTATTTCGTGATTTCCAGTCGATTTTAGACACTTTTAGGTAGTTTTCATTTTTGCAAAACCACTGATCGTTTTGATGTCTAGATGGTTAATATAAGCTAGATGGGTGTTGAAAACATTATATTTATCAAAGCGTTCATCGAAGTCACAACCGTTTTCAGAATAAACTAACTCAAAAAATTTGGCAAATAACCATGAAAAAACAACAAAACTTGAAAATGCTTATTTCGTGATTTCCAGGCGATTTTAGACACTTTTAGGTAGTTTTCATTTTTGCAAAACCACTATTCGTTTTGAAGTCTAGATGGTTAATATAAGCTAGATGGGTGTTGAAAACATTATATTTATCAAAGCGTTAATCGAAGTCACAACCGTTTTCAGAATACACAAACTCACAAAGTTTGGCAAATAACCATGAAAAAACAACAAAACTTGAAAATGCTTATTTCGTGATTTCCAGTCGATTTTAGACACTTTTAGGTAGTTTTCATTTTTGCAAAACCACTGTTCGTTTTGAAGTCTAGATGGTTAATATAAGCTAGATGGGTGTTGAAAACATTATATTTATCAAAGCGTTCATCGAAGTCACAACCGTTTTCAGAAAACACTAACTCACAAAATTTGGCAAATAACCATGAAAAAGCAAGAAAACTTGAAAATACCTATTTCGTGATTTGCAGTCGATTTTAAACACTTTTAGGTAGTTTTCATTTTTGCAAAACCACTATTCGTTTTGAAGTCTAGATGGTTGATATAAGCTAGATGGGTGTTGAAAACATTATATTTATCAAAGCGTTCATCGAAGTCACAACCGTTTTCAGAATACACAAACTCACAAAGTTTGGCAAATAACCATGAAAAAACAACAAAACTTGAAAATGCTTATTTCGTGATTTCCAGTCGATTTTAGACACTTTTAGGTAGTTTTCATTTTTGCAAAACCACTGATCGTTTTGAAGTCTAGATGGTTAATATAAACTAGATGGGCATTGAAAACATTATATTTATCAAAGCGTTCATCGAAGTCACAACCGTTTTCAGAATACACAAACTCACAAAATTTGGCAAATAACCATGAAAAAGCAAGAAAACTTGAAAATGCTTATTTCGTGATTTGCAGTCGATTTTAGACACTTTTAGGTAGTTTTCATTTTTGCAAAACCACTATTCGTTTTGAAGTCTAGATGGTTAATATATGCTAGATGGGTGTTGAAAACATTATATTTATCAAAGCGTTCATCGAAGTCACAACCGTTTTCAGAATACACAAACTCACAAAATTTGGCAAATAACCATGAAAAAACAACAAAACTTGAAAATGCTTATTTCGTGATTTCCAGTCGATTTTAGACACTTTTAGGTAGTTTTCATTTTTGCAACACTACTGTTCGTTTTGAAGTCTAGATGGTTAATATAAGCTAGATGGGCATTGAAAACATTATATTTATCAAAGCGTTCATCGAAGTCACAACCGTTTTCAGAATACACAAACTCACAAAGTTTGGCAAATAACCATGAAAAAACAACAAAACTTGAAAATGCTTATTTCGTGATTTCCAGTCGATTTTAGACACTTTTAGGTAGTTTTCATTTTTGCAAAACTACTGTTCGTTTTGATGTCTAGATGGTTAATATAAGCTAGATGGGTGTTGAAAACATTATATTTATCAAAGCGTTCATCGAAGTCACAACCGTTTTCAGAATACACAAACTCACAAAGTTTGGCAAATAACCATGAAAAAACAACAAAACTTGAAAATGCTTATTTCGTGATTTCCAGGCGATTTTAGACACTTTTAGGTAGTTTTCATTTTTGCAAAACCACTGTTCGTTTTGAAGTCTAGATGGTTAATATAAGCTAGATGGGTGTTGAAAGCATTATATTTATCAAAGCGTTCATCGAAGTCACAACCGTTTTCAGAATACACAAACTCACAAAGTTTGGCAAATAACCATGAAAAAACAACAAAACTTGAAAATGCTTATTTGGTGATTTCCAGTCGATTTTAGACACTTTTAGGTAGTTTTCATTTTTGCAAAACCACTGATCGTTTTGAAGTCTAGATGGTTAATATAAGCTAGATGGGTGTTGAAAACATTATATTTATCAAAGCGTTCATCGAAGTCACAACCGTTTTCAGAATACACTAACTCGAAAAATTTGGCAAACAACCATGAAAAAACAACAAAACTTGAAAATGCTTATTTCGTGATTTCCAGGCGATTTTAGACACTTTTAGGTAGTTTTCATTTTTGCAAAACCACTGATCGTTTTGAAGTCTAGATGGTTAATATAAGCTAGATGGGTGTTGAAAACATTATATTTATCAAAGCGTTCATCGAAGTCACAACCGTTTTCAGAATACACAAACTCACAAAATTTGGCAAATAACCATGAAAAAGCAAGAAAACTTGAAAATGCTTATTTCGTGATTTCCAGTCGATTTTAGACACTTTTAGGTAGTTTTCATTTTTGCAAAACCACTATTCGTTTTGAAGTCTAGATGGTTAATATAAGCTAGATGGGTGTTGAAAACATTATATTTATCAAAGCGTTCATCGAAGTCACAACCGTTTTCAGAATACACAAACTCACAAAGTTTGGCAAATAACCATGAAAAAACAACAAAACTTGAAAATGCTTATTTCGTGATTTCCAGTCGATTTTAGACACTTTTAGGTAGTTTTCATTTTTGCAAAACCACTGTTCGTTTTGAAGTCTAGATGGTTAATATAAGCTAGATGGGCATTGAAAACATTATATTTATCAAAGCGTTCATCGAAGTCACAACCGTTTTCAGAATACACAAACTCACAAAATTTGGCAAATAACCATGAAAAAGCAAGAAAACTTGAAAATGCTTATTTCGTGATTTGCAGTCGATTTTAGACACTTTTAGGTAGTTTTCATTTTTGCAAAACCACTATTCGTTTTGAAGTCTAGATGGTTAATATAAGCTAGATGGGTGTTGAAAACATTATATTTATCAAAGCGTTCATCGAAGTCACAACCGTTTTCAGAATACACAAACTCACAAAATTTGGCAAATAACCATGAAAAAACAACAAAACTTGAAAATGCTTATTTCGTGATTTCCAGTCGATTTTAGACACTTTTAGGTAGTTTTCATTTTTGCAAAACTACTGTTCGTTTTGAAGTCTAGATGGTTAATATAAGCTAGATGGGCATTGAAAACATTATATTTATCAAAGCGTTCATCGAAGTCACAACCGTTTTCAGAATACACAAACTCACAAAGTTTGGCAAATAACCATGAAAAAACAACAAAACTTGAAAATGCTTATTTCGTGATTTCCAGTCGATTTTAGACAATTTTAGGTAGTTTTCATTTTTGCAAAACCACTGTTCGTTTTGAAGTCTAGATGGTTAATATAAGCTAGATGGGCATTGAAAACATTATATTTATCAAAGCGTTCATCGAAGTCACAACCGTTTTCAGAATACACAAACTCACAAAATTTGGCAAATAACCATGAAAAAGCAAGAAAACTTGAAAATGCTTATTTCGTGATTTGCAGTCGATTTTAGACACTTTTAGGTAGTTTTCATTTTTGCAAAACCACTATTCGTTTTGAAGTCTAGATGGTTAATATAAGCTAGATGGGTGTTGAAAACATTATATTTATCAAAGCGTTCATCGAAGTCACAACCGTTTTCAGAATACACAAACTCACAAAATTTGGCAAATAACCATGAAAAAACAACAAAACTTGAAAATGCTTATTTCGTGATTTCCAGTCGATTTTAGACACTTTTAGGTAGTTTTCATTTTTGCAAAACTACTGTTCGTTTTGAAGTCTAGATGGTTAATATAAGCTAGATGGGTGTTGAAAACATTATATTTATCAAAGGGTTCATCGAAGTCACAACCGTTTTCAGAATACACAAACTCACAAAGTTTGGCAAATAACCATGAAAAAACAACAAAACTTGAAAATGCTTATTTCGTGATTTCCAGTCGATTTTAGACAATTTTAGGTAGTTTTCATTTTTGCAAAACCACTATTCGTTTTGAAGTCTAGATGGTTAATATAAGCTAGATGGGTGTTGAAAACATTATATTTATCAAAGCGTTCATCGAAGTCACAACCGTTTTCAGAATACACAAACTCACAAAATTTGGCAAATAACCATGAAAAGACAACAAAACTTGAAAATGCTTATTTGGTGATTTCCAGTCGATTTTAGACACTTTTAGGTAGTTTTCATTTTTGAAAAACTACTGTTCGTTTTGAAGTCTAGATGGTTATATAAGCTAGATGGGCATTGAAAACATTATATTTATCAAAGCGTTCATCGAAGTCACAACCGTTTTCAGAATACACAAACTCACAAAGTTTGGCAAATAACCATGAAAAAACAACAAAACTTGAAAATGCTTATTTCGTGATTTCCAGTCGATTTTAGACACTTTTAGGTAGTTTTCATTTTTGCAAAACCACTGATCGTTTTGAAGTCTAGATGGTTAATATAAGCTAGATGGGTGTTGAAAACATTATATTTATCAAAGGGTTCATCGAAGTCACAACCGTTTTCAGAATACACAAACTCACAAAGTTTGGCAAATAACCATGAAAAAACAACAAAACTTGAAAATGCTTATTTCGTGATTTCCAGTCGATTTTAGACACTTTTAGGTAGTTTTCATTTTTGCAAAACCACTGTTCGTTTTGAAGTCTAGATGGTTAATATAAGCTAGATGGGTGTTGAAAACATTATATTTATCAAAGCGTTCATCGAAGTCACAACCGTTTTCAGAATACACAAACTCACAAAGTTTGGCAAATAACCATGAAAAAACAACAAAACTTGAAAACGCTTATTTGGTGATTTCCAGTCGATTTTAGACACTTTTAGGTAGTTTTCATTTTTGCAAAACCACTGATCGTTTTGAAGTCTAGATGGTTAATATAAGCTAGATGGGTGTTGAAAACATTATATTTATCAAAGCGTTCATCGAAGTCACAACCGTTTTCAGAATACACAAACTCACAAAGTTTGGCAAATAACCATGAAAAAACAACAAAACTTGAAAATGCTTATTTCGTGATTTCCAGTCGATTTTAGACACTTTTAGGTAGTTTTCATTTTTGCAAAACCACTGTTCGTTTTGAAGTCTAGATGGTTAATATAAGCTAGATGGGTGTTGAAAACATTATATTTATCAAAGCGTTCATCGAAGTCACAACCGTTTTCAGAATACACAAACTCACAAAGTTTGGCAAATAACCATGAAAAAACAACAAAACTTGAAAATGCTTATTTGGTGATTTCCAGTCGATTTTAGACACTTTTAGGTAGTTTTCATTTTTGAAAAACTACTGTTCGTTTTGAAGTCTAGATGGTTATATAAGCTAGATGGGCATTGAAAACATTATATTTATCAAAGCGTTCATCGAAGTCACAACCGTTTTCAGAATACACAAACTCACAAAGTTTGGCAAATAACCATGAAAAAACAACAAAACTTGAAAATGCTTATTTCGTGATTTCCAGTCGATTTTAGACACTTTTAGTTAGTTTTCATTTTTGCAAAACCACTGATCGTTTTGAAGTCTAGATGGTTAATATAAGCTAGATGGGTGTTGAAAACATTATATTTATCAAAGCATTCATCGAAGTCACAACCGTTTTCAGAATACACAAACTCACAAAGTTTGGCAAATAACCATGAAAAAACAACAAAACTTGAAAATGCTTATTTCGTGATTTCCAGTCGATTTTAGACACTTTTAGGTAGTTTTCATTTTTGCAAAACCACTGTTCGTTTTGAAGTCTTGATGGTTAATATAAGCTAGATGGGTGTTGAAAACATTATATTTATCAAAGCGTTCATCGAAGTCACAACCGTTTTCAGAATACACAAACTCACAAAGTTTGGCAAATAACCATGAAAAAACAACAAAACTTGAAAATGCTTATTTCGTGATTTCCAGTCGATTTTAGACACTTTTAGGTAGTTTTCATTTTTGCAAAACCACTGTTCGTTTTGAAGTCTAGATGGTTAATATAAGCTAGATGGGTGTTGAAAACATTATATTTATCAAAGCGTTCATCGAAGTCACAACCGTTTTCAGAATACACAAACTCACAAAGTTTGGCAAATAACCATGAAAAAACAACAAAACTTGAAAATGCTTATTTGGTGATTTCCAGTCGATTTTAGACACTTTTAGGTAGTTTTCATTTTTGCAAAACCACTGTTCGTTTTGAAGTCTAGATGGTTAATATAAGCTAGATGGGTGTTGAAAACATTATATTTATCAAAGCGTTCATCGAAGTCACAACCGTTTTCAGAATACACTAACTCGAAAAATTTGGCAAATAACTATGAAAAAACAACAAAACTTGAAAATGCTTATTTCGTGATTTCCAGTCGATTTTAGACACTTTTAGGTAGTTTTCATTTTTGCAAAACCACTGATCGTTTTGAAGTCTAGATGGTTAATATAAGCTAGATGGGCATTGAAAACATTATATTTATCAAAGCGTTCATCGAAGTCACAACCGTTTTCAGAATACACAAACTCACAAAATTTGGCAAATAACCATGAAAAAGCAAGAAAACTTGAAAATGCTTATTTCGTGATTTGCAGTCGATTTTAGACACTTTTAGGTAGTTTTCATTTTTGCAAAACCAATATTCGTTTTGAAGTCTAGATGGTTAATATAAGCTAGATGGGTGTTGAAAACATTATATTTATCAAAGCGTTCATCGAAGTCACAACCGTTTTCAGAATACACAAACTCACAAAATTTGGCAAATAACCATGAAAAAGCAAGAAAACTTGAAAATGCTTATTTCGTGATTTGCAGTCGATTTTAGACACTTTTAGGTAGTTTTCATTTTTGCAAAACCACTGTTCGTTTTGAAGTCTAGATGGTTAATATAAGCTAGATGGGCATTGAAAACATTATATTTATCAAAGCGTTCATCGAAGTCACAACCGTTTTCAGAATACACAAACTCACAAAATTTGGCAAATAACCATGAAAAAGCAAGAAAACTTGAAAATGCTTATTTCGTGATTTGCAGTCGATTTTAGACACTTTTAGGTAGTTTTTTTTTTGCAAAACCACTATTCGTTTTGAAGTCTAGATGGTTAATATAAGCTAGATGGGTGTTGAAAACATTATATTTATCAAAGCGTTCATCGAAGTCACAACCGTTTTCAGAATACACAAACTCACAAAATTTGGCAAATAACCATGAAAAAACAACAAAACTTGAAAATGCTTATTTCGTGATTTCCAGTCGATTTTAGACACTTTTAGGTAGTTTTCATTTTTGCAAAACTACTGTTCGTTTTGAAGTCTAGATGGTTAATATAAGCTAGATGGGCATTGAAAACATTATATTTATCAAAGCGTTCATCGAAGTCACAACCGTTTTCAGAATACACAAACTCACAAAGTTTGGCAAATAACCATGAAAAAACAACAAAACTTGAAAATGCTTATTTCGTGATTTCCAGTCGATTTTAGACACTTTTAGGTAGTTTTCATTTTTGCAAAACTACTGTTCGTTTTGAAGTCTAGATGGTTAATATAAGCTAGATGGGTGTTGAAAACATTATATTTATCAAAGCGTTCATCGAAGTCACAACCGTTTTCAGAATACACAAACTCACAAAGTTTGGCAAATAACCATGAAAAAACAACAAAACTTGAAAATGCTTATTTCGTGATTTCCAGTCGATTTTAGACACTTTTAGGTAGTTTTCATTTTTGCAAAACCACTGTTCGTTTTGAAGTCTAGATGGTTAATATAAGCTAGATGGGTGTTGAAAACATTATATTTATCAAAGCGTTCATCGAAGTCACAACCGTTTTCAGAATACACAAACTCACAAAGTTTGGCAAATAAGCATGAAAAAACAACAAAACTTGAAAATGCTTATTTGGTGATTTCCAGTCGATTTTAGACACTTTTAGGTAGTCTTCATTTTTGCAAAACCACTATTCGTTTTGAAGTCTAGATGGTTAATATAAGCTAGATGGGTGTTGAAAACATTATATTTATCAAAGCGTTCATCGAAGTCACAACCGTTTTCAGAATACACAAACTCACAAAATTTGGCAAATAACCATGAAAAAACAACAAAACTTGAAAATGCTTATTTCGTGATTTGCAGTCGATTTTAGACACTTTTAGGTAGTTTTCATTTTTGCAAAACCACTATTCGTTTTGAAGTCTAGATGGTTAATATAAGCTAGATGGGTGTTGAAAACATTATATTTATCAAAGCGTTCATCGAAGTCACAACCGTTTTCAGAATACACAAACTCACAAAGTTTGGCAAATAACCATGAAAAAACAACAAAACTTGAAAATGCTTATTTGGTGATTTCCAGTCGATTTTAGACACTTTTAGGTAGTCTTCATTTTTGCAAAACCACTATTCGTTTTGAAGTCTAGATGGTTAATATAAGCTAGATGGGTGTTGAAAACATTATATTTATCAAAGCGTTCATCGAAGTCACAACCGTTTTCAGAATACACAAACTCACAAAATTTGGCAAATAACCATGAAAAAGCAAGAAAACTTGAAAATGCTTATTTCGTGATTTGCAGTCGATTTTAGACACTTTTAGGTAGTTTTCATTTTTGCAAAACCACTATTCGTTTTGAAGTCTAGATGGTTAATATAAGCTAGATGGGTGTTGAAAACATTATATTTATCAAAGCGTTCATCGAAGTCACAACCGTTTTCAGAATACACAAACTCACAAAATTTGGCAAATAACCATGAAAAAACAACAAAACTTGAAAATGCTTATTTCGTGATTTCCAGTCGATTTTAGACACTTTTAGGTAGTTTTCATTTTTGCAAAACCACTGATCGTTTTGAAGTCTAGATGGTTAATATAAGCTAGATGGGTGTTGAAAACATTATATTTATCAAAGCGTTCATCGAAGTCACAACCGTTTTCAGAATACAACTAACTCGAAAATTTGGCAAATAACCATGAAAAAACAACAAAACTTGAAAATGCTTATTTGGTGATTTCCAGTCGATTTTAGACACTTTTAGGTAGTTTTCATTTTTGCAAAACCACTGATCGTTTTGAAGTCTAGATGGTTAATATAAGCTAGATGGGTGTTGAAAACATTATATTTATCAAAGCGTTCATCGAAGTCACAACCGTTTTCAGAATACACAAACTCACAAAGTTTGGCAAATAACCATGAAAAAACAACAAAACTTGAAAATGCTTATTTCGTGATTTCCAGTCGATTTTAGACACTTTTAGGTAGTTTTCATTTTTGCAAAACCACTGTTCGTTTTGAAGTCTAGATGGTTAATATAAGCTAGATGGGTGTTGAAAACATTATATTTATCAAAGCGTTCATCGAAGTCACAACCGTTTTCAGAATACACAAACTCACAAAGTTTGGCAAATAACCATGAAAAAACAACAAAACTTGAAAATGCTTATTTCGTGATTTCCAGTCGATTTTAGACACTAAACGAACTATGTAAAATAGACAGGAAAACAAGAAAAATAATGACAGGATGTAGGATGCACCACCCAAAATCTGACATAGAAAGGCTATATATACAACGCACAGAAGGTGGCAGGGGTCTTATACAGCTAGAAAACTATTATAAAATAACCACCATAGGACTGCAAAAATACCTACTCCAGAAGCAAGGAAAACTAATACAAATAGCCACAAAACACGAGCAAAACAAAAAACTGTTTTCAGTATTTAAGGAAGCTGACAAATACAAACAAGAAATCAATCTACCTAACAAATACGAAGAAGAAGAAGAAGAAACAACAAAAGCTATAAAACAAATGAAATCCAAACTAAAACTAGAACAGCAACGGACCATGATAAAACGATGGCAAGAAAAGCCCCTACATGGTAAATACTGGGCTAAACTAAATGCGAAAGAAATAGACAGAGAAAAATCCCAGCAATGGCTGAGAAGCTCAGGACTCAAAGCAGAGACTGAAGGAGTTTTAATTGCTGCACAAGACCAAAGCCTCCCCACCCGAAATTACCAAAAACACATAATGAAAAGAAATATAACAAGTAACTGTAGAATATGTGGAGATCGACAAGAAACAATAAATCATATTATCTCTGGCTGCCCAGTCCTGGCTAAGAAGGAATATATTCACAGACACGACAGAGCTGGGACCTATATACACTGGAAGCTATGCCAACATTATGGAATAGCAACAGAAAAAAGATGGTATAAACACACGCCAGAAAAGGTCACAGAAAACGAGAAAGCAACCATACTCTGGGATATGCCAATACACACAGATAGAGAAATTAAGGCAAATAGACCAGATATAGTTGTCAAAGATAATGAAGGAAAAAAATGCCTTCTAATTGATGTTTCAATACCAGCAGATGACAACGTTTCTCTAAAAGAAATGGAAAAACTTTCAAAATACAAAGACCTGGAAATAGAGATAACTCGAATGTGGAATCTAAAAACAGAAACAATTCCTATCATAGTAGGTGCCTTAGGTATAATAAAAAAATATTCAGACAAATACATAACAAAAACACCAGGACTTACAAATATATATAACATACAGAAAATTGCACTACTGGGTACTGCACACATTCTACGCAAAACACTTTCAATACAGTAAACATAAGAGCACCACAGCAAACCACAGCACATACCCAAGGCGCACAGAGCTGCGCTCGGTAGTGAAGTGAAAGCACGTTATAAAAATAAAACTACTGAATAATAATAATAATAATAACTGTTAACAAAACAACATACAAACCGAAATGGTCACCGACCGGATTATAAAGGACCACGTACTCGAATGATGAACCTGATTCGAGACGAGAAATCTGCTACTGGTTCAAATCTTCCCGACACACAGCAGCTGGAAGTACCCCACAACTGGAATATTCCAACAGATGGCCATCCATGCTCATCACCAAACAACCAAAAGAAAAAGAATGAAAAATGGTCTAGGGAAGATAATAAAGAAGTTATTACGGCCTTCTACCATGCCATATATTTCCCCACAAATAAATCGAATACTGTACAAACCTACTTAAACTGGAGACAGAAACACCTTGAA